>NW_015113155.1:151993-154034 GCF_001443285.1 Poecilia latipinna | reverse complement strand
AGTATTTGCAGTCTTTACTTGCACACAAATGTCATTCATTATTTCTTCTTTTTAAGGCTCATGCTGATTTTCTGGATGATGTCATGAAGGGGATGCAGGTTGGTCTCCTAATTGCCTGTGAAGGTGGTGAACAGGGGGCCGTCCCACACCAGGTCTTAGATGTGGAGGAGACCATTGTGGTTCACAACATTAAAGATATGACACTTGGCTTTGCTACACTTATGTGCGTCATCTACTGTGTCAATCTCAAGTATCCAGATGACATGAAGGATTCGTTTGAGTTTCTTCAGAGAGTGGTGATGAAGATCAAACCAGACCAGGCCTCAGCTCGAGTACATGGTTTGAGAAACAAAATCCTGAGGTACAACCTGTAACATCTGGTGTGTTTTCAGTTTTGTTTTCTTGCATAAGAGTTCCTGTAAGAATTTTAGTTTGTTCTATGCACTAAATGTTAATACTAATGGTTATGCACTAAAACATTTAGCATTGTGCTGAATTTGTGGAAAAACCTCTCAAGGTTGTCTTGACTTTAAAACACTGATTGTTTAGCACTTTTTGGACTGTTTTTGAGAGATGGTAGCTCGTTGTATTGACTTTGCACTGCCACTGTTGAACGTGGTTAGAATATTTTTAAAAATAATGGTCTAATTTCTATGGAGGACTGAAACTGACCAATAAATAAATGCACCAATTAAATATAAGAACTTCAACCCCTTTGTTTATAATTTACCTTCATATTTTTCCAGCTTAGTTCCTACAAACTATTTTTTAGCACATAATATATATGTGTGTTTGTCCTTTACTTGTAGATGCATTCATGCCTTAAGTGCGTGTGTCCCCATTCCCCCAAGTCTTTTTAATTTCATTTTATTTTTACATATCTCTGTCTTGTGTTATCCCTCATTTTGCAAATAAGGTGTGCAGTCTTTCTTGGGTCAGCTCCTCCACTACTGGTCAACACACGAGAAGGAGCAGAATCCATGTGCAGATCTGTTGACCAATAGTTGAACTTACCCAAGAAGGACAGCCCCCCTTAAGATGGTCCCCACAGCCAGCTGACATTAGAAAAATGTCACTGCCCACCTTATTTACATAATAAAGCAGAAATGCATGAAGTAAAGTAAAAACATAAGACATGTAAAAGCAACACCTGGAAAAAAGTTTTTTTGGGAAAAAATGATAATTAAAATTTAAGAGTCATAAATGAATCTATAAGTAAAGGGGGGGGAAACAAAATTTTTAAAACAATAAACTGTACATTACTAAAATCTATAATTTGTTGGAACTAAGGTGGAAAAATGAAGATGGTCAATTAAATTTATAAAACATTAGGTAAAGTTCTTAATTGCCTTTTAAGTACATTTATTTATTGAGAGGTATATAAAAAAATTATTTCTGTTTGTCAAAAAAATTTTCTGTTTTTATTTCGGTCCTCCAATAAATGTCAACACTTCTGCTTCTTGGACAAATGTTTTCTTTTACCCCGCATTGGCTGCTCCGGCGCAGGAAATCCGGCGGCCATCTTGGATGGGTCGTCCCTCCTACTTTGCTCAATCAAAACTGCAGAAAATGCCTCAGCACTGAGGGATATTGTTGTTCGAATCGACGGACTATTGATGTGAGGGATTGACAGACAACATTTCACAAGTAAGATGGACATATTGTGTATATTTTGTGATTAGAATATTACTTTACTGTATTTATGTCCACCGGCGGGATACCAGCTAATATTAGCTACAGTGCTTCGCTACACCAACATGGTATTTAGCACTAGCTAATGCTACAGCACAATACCAACATAATACTTATTATATTTAGTGGAAACAAATGCTAACATGCTGCACAAACATGGTATTTAGCAGTAGCTAACACTAAAACGCTACACTAAGGCATTTATCTTAAACCAGTGGTTCTTACCCTGGGTTCGATCGAACCCCAGGGGTTCGATGAGTCGGTCTCAGGGGTTCGGCGGAGCCTCTGCCACGGAGGTAAAGACAATCTTGTGTAAAGTTGTGATGACGCCCTGCTTTGCCATCACTTG
>NW_015113155.1:145127-148372 GCF_001443285.1 Poecilia latipinna | reverse complement strand
GGGACACAGAACAGAAGAGGTAACTTGACCTGACCTATCACAAAAAGGAAGAATAGGACAGAGGAAATGAAGTGCATGGTATCGTTAATTAGCAGGTGTGCAAACAGGATATAACGGGAAGTGTCCAAAAACTGTCTGTGAGAGGCAAAGATCTGCAGCATGACAGCGATAAAGCACAGGAAGGCACAGAGCAATGGGATCACACACCTTGATGATCACAGAGAAGCTTTTTGGGAAAGTTGTATTGATAGACATCTCAGACCGATTCTACATTTTTCAGCATTGAATAGATAATTCCTATTTAAGAAAAACAGTAAATTTGAGTTTGCACAAGAAGAATGTAACAATATAAAACATAATCAATTAATGCTTGACATTTTCCCATTGACTGTATTTCACTCACCTATCGATCCCTTTATCACCCACAGGAGCTTAGAGTTCTCTAATTCTCATGTCTTTGTAGAGACACGTTTCAGGAGAAAACTCCTGTTTATCTGAAATGCTGAGGTTACGTTCCAATATGTAGACTTAGACCTCAGTCCTCTAAGGATGCACCATCATGGCCAAGTGTTATGATTCCCATTAGCCACAGGGTGGAGAAAAGCTAACAACAGAGGTTCATAAAACTTTAAAAAGTGAAACTGACAAAATTAAGAAGAAAACATGATTTTCTGCATTCTGGTTAATAAACTCTACACAGTACATTCTGAATGGAAATTTACCCAAAATACATTGTGCTGCAAGTGAAGCTAGCCTTGAACTCTTTTTTTTTCCAACAACAAACCTCAGTAGCTTTTATTGGGATTTGTGTGATCTTTGATAAAGTAAAAGGTGGTTGACACGTTTTTACAGAACTATTACAAATACGCCCAACATTTAAGTCACGTTTATTAGTATAGCACCTTTCAGCATCAAAGCAGTACAAAGTGCTTTACAACATAAAAACATTATACAGAAACTAATTATGAAAGTGTCATGGTGTGTAGTTTGTAAGTGGACAGAAATGCAGATGACAGAGGCATTGAGTGGATGGTGAAGAATAATTAAGTGAAAATATAAAAAGAAGGAAATCAGCAAGGGGCATGAGAACTTTGACAAAACTAGAGATCATAATACAAGAGTCTGCTGGTCTGGCAACGAAGAGGCAGGAACCTTTTACTGGAGGACACCGGTGGCAGAGGCACTTGAAGCATGGAGGACTTTGGCAATCCAGGAGCCCACAAAGAGTCTCTGGAGGTGGAGGGATCCCGGAGGGACCCACAAAGAGGATCTAGAGGGCAACCTTTTGGACGGTGGAAAGCACGAAATGGATAAAGAGGCCGGCCTCTCGACCAGTGGTGCTTGTTGCCCGCAGCACTGTGGCAGCTGGAGAGCTTCAAGCTAGGGGCCTGGCATCAGAGGAGCTTGGAGTTTGACTGCCGACGTCAGAGGAGCTAGGAGCTTGGGGATCAGCGTCTGCTGAAGGCCCTTAAAATTCTTCCCTTAAGATTGGGGTATGTCTTAAACCCATGTAGGGGCTCAGGAAGGCCAGTAAGTGGGTCCAGGGGACCCACTTACTGGCACTGGTTAACCACTCACAGGCACACAGGACTGAGGCGGGTCGTCCTCGACCACCTCGGAGACTGGAGAACATTATGGAGTTCAGGGGATGAGTAGCCTGGACCCCAGGAGCTAGCCATGCAGCCTGGGAGTTTGGTTGGGGTACCGACCCTTTGGCTGTTAAGTCCAGTGTCAGAGTCTGGTCCGCATTGCTGGCAGTTAGTCGGACTCGTTTCTGGTGAGAATTGGACTCCGCCAAGGCAAGCATACATTTGAACTCTAAACACAAACACAATTTATTTCTACAACAATAAAGCTCAGATTAACCTTAGTTTTGCTTTATAATTAACATTTTACTAATTATTTTTCTCTAAGTCATAAAGGAGATGTTGGGCTTTCTTCAAGCAAATGTATTTATTTCAAACAGGTTTTAAAAAACAATTGAACAGGCAAGAAGTAGGACAGAGAAAAACATGTGCATACATAACCAAGAACAAAATAATTTACCACTACTTCTCTGTTTGAAAAGGAGTAGGAAATATTAACTTATGAAAAACATTTTTATAGGAAGTGCGGAGAGGGGCCAGCAACACAGCAGGAAGATTTCATTTTAATGGCATCACACAGTTAATTTATAAGACTTTTCCACACAATGAAAACTTTTGCCTTGTAACTTATTAGATTTTCTTATAATTACAAAAAGACTAATTTTGCAAACAAGTAAGACTTGAAGTAAACTTGTTATTGTTAACTCTTGGCTATACATCATTAAAGTGTGTAAAATTAGCAAAAACTTGTCAGAAGTTTTTGCTACTCGAAGATAGTGTAGGAACATTGTTGTTAATTATATTATATGATGTTTTTTTTCTATTAAGGCAGTGTTTTTATGTTATTTCAAATGATCTTGCTATCAAAATATGTACATATTTTTGACATAACTCCCACCTAAGTGTAAGAATACAGCAGAGAATGCGTACCACTTGTACCGAAAGACTCTGTAGTTACAAAATGATGAAAAATATCATTTGCAAGTAACAAAATTCCCCATAATTAACTGTACAACTTCCGTAATGATGTTACTGTCATTTAATTACAATAACAAGTCTATTGTTTCAAAAAAAGACTTGGTTAACAGCTGTCTCGCTTAAGGATCTGCACATATTGTGTTTGTACAGGACTGAAACATATTTTTAAACTCAGTTCATAACTGATTAAAATCTGAGTCACTATTTGAAGAAGGGTTTATCTCTCTTTGACCAGCAGAGAAACCTATTCTCAATGTGCCTTTTCAGACTCTGATCCCTGAAGCCATAAATTAGCGGACTGAGAAAGCGAGGTATCAGGATGAAGCAGAAATAATTAAAAAAGGCGACATCCTCAGCCAACCAGTTTGTGTGGAGACCAATGAGAGTTTCAGCAATAGGCTGAGTAAAAGCCAGCAAGCACAGCAGCAGCTGGAAGCCGTGCAGCAGCACGGTGTGCATGGCTTTGCTCACTGAAGCTCTGTCCTGCCGCATCTTCCTGGTTTCCATCACAATCCTCACATAGGTGAAGAGGATGATAACACTTACCACTGCAAAGAAAAGTACATTCACAACAAACCGATATAGTCCCTGGATCAGAGTTGGGTTAATAACAACAGGTTTGCAAAGGATGTTGGTAGAGAGGACATCTACATTGGGACTGTGCTTCCCGATGGAAAACTC
>NW_015113155.1:139040-142568 GCF_001443285.1 Poecilia latipinna | reverse complement strand
GGGATTACCACACACACCTTGATGATCACAGAGAAGCTTTTTGGGGACGTTTCATTGACAGAAAGTTCAGTCCGATTCTGCATTTTGCTGCTCTGAACAGATAATTCCTGTTTCAGAAAAACACAGTAAATTTCAGTTTACACAAAAAGAATTAAAGAATACTTATGCTCAACATTTTCCCCATTGACCGTACTTCACTCACCTATCAATCCCTTTATCAGCCAGAGGAGCTCAGACTGTTCTGCTTCACATGACGTCTTTGTAGAGATGTGTTTCAGGAGGTATCACTTCTTTAACTCAGATATTTAAGTCATTTTCCACTATGTAGGCTTGGACCCGATTCCTCTAGAGACACACCACCATTGCCAAGTGTTGTGATTCTAATTAGCAACAGATTTCAGAGGAGAGAACAGCTAACAACAAAGTTTCACAAAACATAAAAGTGAAACTTTCCATCCAGCTGATAAAACTAGCAAGAAGTTATCTTCTCTGCAAATATCCTGGTAAGACAACCCTATACTTTACATTCTGAAAGGAAATTTATCCAAATACTTTGTGATGCAAATGTAGATATCCATAATATATATATTTTTTTAAATTTCAAGCACAAACCTCAATGGGTTTTAGATTAATACCTGGCTTATTTTAAGACCAGGACTATAAAATATAGGATTTTCTTTAAATGTTAGAGATGGAAACTGATTCACATAATAAATAAATATTAGATAGATGGATAGATAGGGGTTCGATTCCAGCTTGGGCAAGGCACTTAACCCCACATTGCCTACCGATCTGCGTATCGGTGTATAAATGTGTGAGAGTTTTGTGAGTGTGAACGGGTGAATGTGATTCTAGTATAAAGCGCTTTGAGTGGTCAAAAATGACTGGAAAAACGCTAATAAGTTCAGTCCATTTACCATAGATAGATTTATCTTCTAAAATGTACTTTGAGAATAAGTGAGCCATTCTAGCTGTGGCGATACACCAATCACGCATTATGACCATCTGCCTAATAGTACTTAGGCCCCTCTTTCACTTTATAAACAGCCCTCATTTGTTAAATAAACAGTACTGTGAAAAAAAAAAAACATGTACATCATGGTAAAATGTTATTCCCTCATCGAAAACATAATGTATGTCACCCCCATTTGTACTTCATGTGAATTGTCTGCTGATAATGTTTGGCCTTTTTCAGAGCACAAAAACAACTCAGAGAAAGTTGAGGGTTTGATTCTTTTTTGTTTTTGCTGAAGGTCCATGAGTATAGGGTACTGTTCCAACAACCCCTACAAAAATGTGTGAGAAGAGGCCCGACAGCATCACTGCTTGATGTTTTAACTCTTTTTACAGTGAGGAGTAAAGCTACTCGAAGATGGCGTAGGAACATTTTTGGGCAATGGTGGCGACAGTGGAAGAAGTTTCCAATTCCTGAACAAGAAGTTTGTCCAGGAATCGTGGACAAACTGATCCCTCCTCTGGTGTGTCCGTAAATAAGGTGGCACAGGGGTAAAGCACACAACCCGTGTACAGAGGCCTCAGTACTCTATGTTGTCATGGGCTCAAGTCCCAGCCTGTTGACTTTTACCTCATGTGTTCCCCCTCTATCTTTCAACTCAGTCTTCAAGCACAAATTTAAACTATTTCAAACAGGTTTTTAAAAACAGTTGAACAAACAATACGTACAAGCAGAGAAAAACATGTGCATACATAACCAAGAGCAAAGTTATTTGTTTACCACTACTTTTCTGTTTGAAAAGGAGTAGGAAGCATTAAACAACTACTGAAGAATATTTTTATAGTATATCTATTGAAATACAGTGACGGGACAGCAACATCGCAAGAGGATTTTACTTCAAAAACATAACACAATAAATTTACAGGATGTTTTCCACACAATGAAAACATTTAAATAGTCATTTAGCAGGCTTTCTTAATGTCAAGAGCAAAAGAGGACTACTGCTGCATTTGAGGGCAAACTGGAAATCAGACTTTTTAATGTTTGGTGAAATAAAATAAAAAACAGTGATATTTTGAACAAATTTCAAATTTGAAATAATTTCCTCATAAGGTCTCTATCTGCAGAATTTATATTTTAGTTCTTGTCATTTATAAATGAAAGAAATCATCACCTCCCTAAAGTAATGACCTGTCATTTTTGCTAAAATGATTTTGGCTAAAAAATAAAAAAAATAAATAAAAAAATGAAAAAAAAAATCACTGCATCTTCATTACTAAAAGACAATGTATGCATCGACTACAAAAAAAATCACTTGTCAAAAAATGACTTAGGTCATTGCTTTAAGAAGGTGGCAATATGACAATATTAAATTGTGAAGGAACAGAACATGTTGACAATTTGCAAAAGCAGAAAAATTGAAATATCTTTGCAAATTACATTTTTATTTCAGATCTATATTTCTGCACAGATGCATTTCTTATTTTCCTTTGCTTCTTATATGATCATACATCAATTTCAGAGTTGAAAAATCCATGTATATTTTATGACTTTGGGGAAATATCGAATTAAATGTTAGCTGTACCTAGTGGTGTAAAAATGTCAAAAACCTGGTTAAAAGCTGTTCAGAAGTGTTTGTGGTCTGAATCTTGTTAAATGATCTTTGCCAGTGTTTTTTATTATTATTACTGAATGATATTACTATAAAACATCAACACTGTCAACCTTTTAAGATGTTTCCCAGCCCAGTCTAAGTGCAGAGTAGAGAATGCGGTCCTTGGGTCTTATGGGTACCAGTGACTCTGAAAAAACATCTTTGAGTTGCATCTGTCCAGCTTTAGGACCTGCACCAACCAATATTGTATAGGAATATAACACATTATCAAGATTAAATCCAAGTCACTATTTGAAAAAGGGTTTGTCTTTCTTTGAGCAGCAGAGGAATCTGTTCCCAATGTGCTTTCTCAAATTCTGATCCCTGAAGCCGTAAATTAGTGGGCTGAGAAAGCGAGGCATCAGAATGAAACAGAAATAATTAAAAAAGGTGACATCCTCATCTAGCCAGTTTGTGTGGAGCCCAATAAGAGTTTCAGAGATAGGCAGAGTAAAAGCCAGCAAGCACAGCAGCAGCTGGAAGCCGTGCAGCAGCACGGTGTGCATGGCTTTGTTCACTGAAGCTCTGTCCTGCCGCATCTTCCTGGTTTCCATCACGATCCTTATATAGGTGAAGAGGATGATAACACCCACCACTGCAAAGAAAAGTACATAGACAGCAAGCCGATACAGTCCCTGGATTGGCGATGAGTTAATAACAGTGTTTTTGCAAAGCATGTTTGTAAAGAGGACATCTACATTGGGACTGTGCTTCCCGATGGAAAACTCAATAATGGGGAATGTGAAGCTGATGATCCACAGAGGCAGAATAATGATCCAGATACGGTCTGAGCGCCAGGAGGCCGGGCGCTGCAGAGGGTAGAAAATGGAAACATAACGCTCCAGTGACATGGCAGCCAGAATCAAAGTGGTATTCTGAAAAGTACCGGTAGATACAAAGAGCATCGGGACACAGAACA
>NW_015113155.1:131738-133503 GCF_001443285.1 Poecilia latipinna | reverse complement strand
GGTCAAAAATGTGACTGAAACATTAAAGTTTGAGAGTGTACCCTGGTCTCTAGAACATTTCAAAAAGCACTGAAGTGACAAAAAAGTGCTATATTTGGTGCATTGCATTATCTCCTTGGGCCGTTTTCCAGTGTCACCCTCTTGCACAGCTACATCGAGGTCAGTGATCAGAGCTCAGGATTCCAGGGTTGAAAGAAGGTGATACAATCTGCCAAGAAAGATCCGAAGTAGATAGTTTGGTAAATCCCCCACAGTTGAAGAGTAAATCTTGAGTTGTAAGATTCCAAATGATTAACATAAATCTCTTGGGCTTAGTTGTTCAACCTGAAGGATTAACCCAAAGACTTAACCCGTTTGGTAAACAAGCAGAGTTTAGAGAGTGCTTGCTGGGTTTCGTCAGCTATTTACGTCCATTCTGCGTCAGTAAAAAGGGATGGACAGGGGTTGGACTGTAATCTGTCCAAAGCAAACTTTCTCCATCTGAACTTTGAATGAAACAACAGAACTATATTTGGCTGGGAGACAAAATTTACGCTCTTCAAAGCAACAGGATTCTTGGTTATACATTAAATGACACAGAAAAAAGACAAACAAAAAAGTTAATTTCACGACATTCAGCAATGCCTTGAAAGGCCACTTGGTTGATTTATTCCCAGTGGTATTGTTTTCACTTGAATTCAATTTGCAATTCAGGCTTGACTGAACAATGAGTGGCACTTAGAAAACACCTTTTCTTTTACTTTGCAGCAAGGTAACCTGAGATTAGATTTAAATGTAAAAGGTTTGATTTGAAACAGAAACTAAGGATTAGATAATGTTGGAACCTGTGACTTGACACTGAGATTGTACTTTCATTTTGCATGTCTGGGTAAGCACATTATATAAATTTTATAAAAGTTATCGTACTCAGCTGGGCTCTCTTGACTCATGATTATGTCTATTATTGTAACCGTGCACTAGTTTTATTTTATAATTTTGTGCAGTATGTTATAATTACTGTTGTTCCTAACATCACTATTGTTTCTATATACACATTTGGAACTTCTGTATGAAACTATATATATTTTGTAGATGAAAGCCAGTTGCTGAAGGGATTGCATACATGTTGATAGATGAAGGCCATGTTCTAAAAGGGACTGTATGCAAGGCATAATTACTTGCGTTAGATTGGCATCAAACATATTGTCTACAAACTTGGGCTTGGTAATGCTGGATTGTTTAGGCCTGATCTGAACTAAAGCAGGGATACAACCTCCAGAAGTGAGCAACAAGAAGTACACAGAGAATGAAGTACAACGAACAGGGAAAGTGTTGTCCAAACTGTCACTGTCCGCCTCTTTGTCCTGCACGTATCAGTAGGACTTTAGATAAAGCCAAATACGTACATTTGCAAGCAACGTCAACAGATCAATACCTTTTACGTAATCAACAGGGGCTGAGGCTTTATAAATATCCTAAGGGTGGAACTGTCAGCACTCACTCAACAGACTTCAAACTTTCTGGATTCTTTTCTTCATTCTACAAAGTCAAGCCATCAATAAGTGAGCAGGACTTCCTTTAACTTTTTTAAAAACAGAAAATCAGCACTTATCGCTCAACAAATCTTAAAAAGAGTCAGCTAGAGCAGCTAAACTAAAACTCTTCAAGATGCAAGCCGTTCGTCAGTGTTCAGCGTGTGCAAAACGTGCTGCAGGAGGACTGGTACGAAACCAAGAGGTTTCCCTGTTGCAAAGGAGAGGTGCAGCCTGCATCCGCTACCTCAGGT
>NW_015113155.1:125534-126530 GCF_001443285.1 Poecilia latipinna | reverse complement strand
ATGAGCAGGTCACAAAACAAAAACAGACTATTTGATTGAAAAGCTTTTGATTATGAGTTTATTTTGATCTCGAAAATTATTTTTAATTATATTACAGATGTCACAATTATTTAAAAAAAGAGAGAGTGAACTTTTTGATGGCTTGAATCTGCAAGATTTGTGTCAAGGTTTACCAAGATTAAGAAATATGCAGTTTCAAAATAGTTTGCAGTACATTCCCACTCATACTGTTCTTACAATTTAAAGTCCATTTAAAATGAAGCCAGAGGTAATTATTTTTTTCTTATTTTAGCAGCAAAAGTAATAATTTAGGTTTTCCTACATATGTGGAAAGTTTTACTCAAAACTTTTTCATTTCAAAGAGTTTTTGCTCTTAAAAACATATTTCTTTTCTCAAAGTTATACTGTGAGGCTCATATTGGCAGGTCAGGGAATATAGAAGCATCATTGAATATTTACATCATGAACACACTTTCATTTTTACACAGAATTACCAATTATGTTGGGATAATTGTACATAGTTGCACTGTCATTGTATTTCAAAATGTAGAACTGAACTGATTGAAAAACATTTAACTTATTTTAGATACATGCAAGCAACTCAATGGGAGAAAAAATTTAGAAATGTAAGTATAATTTAAAAGTTTTAACTAGTTAATTTCTTACAATTTAGAACAATTCATGCATAAAATAATAGCAAAAGCAAAGAGATATTATTATTGAATAATAATATCATTCAATAAATTCTGTACTTATATGTAATTTAACTCAGACTGAATCTTTTACAAAAACAGAAGCAAATATAATTTTTAAGTGCAAGAAAAAACATTTCATCCCTGAGCCCATAAACCAGAGGACTCAGACATCTCGGTGCGAGACTAAATACTATGTAGTTAAAGTATCGGATATTCAAAAATAAATTAACATCAACTTTAAGCGCAGCAGCTTCAGTGAACGGGCTCCATAGCAGGATGAGGCAGAGCAGCAGCTGGAAGG
>NW_015113155.1:117706-120048 GCF_001443285.1 Poecilia latipinna | reverse complement strand
CAGGTTTTTCTGGTTGGCCAAGCAACTTCCAGATGGATTGGGCATCTGAACGGATTTTCTCATGGAGTATGGATTGTAGAAAGAAAAAGTGGTTTCTCAGCTTCTGACCCTTCCTCCTCCTCAGATACAATTAATTCTTCTAAGGAAGCTACCAATGACCAAGTGAATTGCCCTGACCTCTCCAGAGTACCTGGAGTAGTTCTCTGTGAGGTCTTCAACAAGTCTAAAGCCACTGTATTGCTGCAGCATCGCCCTTCAGATTATACCATCCATCTTCTGCCTGGTACTTCACCACCCAGGGGAAGATTAAATTCTCTGTTAGGAGGCAAAGAAAAATTATTCATCATTCGACCGTCCTCATCTCCTGCAGATGCTGATTTTCACTTGTGGAGAAAAAGGATAAGACAATTTGCACATGCATTGACTGCCAGGACCTTGATGACTTCACAGTAAAGAACAGGGACCTACTTCTTCTTTTCTCCACAGCTCTTGAACTGCTGCATGGTGCTAAAATGTTCACAAAGCTGGACTTGCTTACCATCTAGTGAGAGTATGAGGAGGTGAGTGAAGGACTGCTTTTAATACACCCAGTGTTCATTATGAGTATTTAGAAATGCCTATTGAATTGACTGCACTTGCTTTTTTTCAGGCCCTAGTAAATTATGTCTTTCGAGATATTCTCAAGATGCCTTTGTTTATCTTGATGATGACTTTATTCTCTGGTGAGCAGACAGGACAAGCAAGTGCTCCAATGACTCCTTGGCAAGACTGAAACTGTACCTACAGTTTCCTTCCTTAGTTTTATCATTTCTGAGGGTAAGGTAAAGATGGCTCCAGTTAAAGTTAGTGCCACGACTGAGTGGCTCCACAACCTCTAGCCACAAGCAGCTGCAAAGATTCCTTGATTTTGCAAATTTTTACAAAAAGTTCATTTGCGGCTTCAGCTCATTTCAGCTCCTCTGCATCAAACAATGTAAGGCCTGAGTGGTCTACAGGACCTGTTCACATCTGTCTCTGACCTCACACTACCACATCCTCACTGCCAGTTGATTTTTGGAGATGGATCTCAGCGAGCTGTGAAGAACAATAGCCTTCACTCCTTTACTTTTCTTTCCAGAATGTTGTCCTGTTCAGAAAGAAACTATGAACATGAATGGAGGAGCGGAGACATTGGCTGAAAGGGACAGAATACCCCTTCTTGGTCTGGACTGATCACAGAAATCTTGAGTATATAGAGAAGGCAACAATACTCAATTTTTTCAACTTTTCACACTGTTTTTTGCCTTCGTCTTGTTTTGTTGCTGCTGTGACCTGGGGGATCGAGTCTTGGCTCCATCCCTGTTGAGCTTGGACCTGGGTGTCTCTGGACAGGAGTTGAAAAGTTACAGAACATTTTGAAAAACACTGATGTGACACAAACAGGGGGTATGTTTGATGCACTGCATTATCTCTTTTGAGCATTCTCCAGTGTCACTCTCTTGCACAATTACACCGAGGTCAGTGACCTCGGGATTGAACCCTGAGTTCAATCCTGGAACTCAGGGTTCCAGGATTGAAAGAAGGTGATTCAATCAGCCAAGAAAGATCCAAAGTAGATAGAGAGCAAGCACAGTGGTTCGGTAAATCCCCCACAATTTAAGAGTAAATCTTGAGTCATAAGGTTTGAACTGATTAGCATGAATCACTTGGGCTCAGTTGTTCAAGCTGAAGGTTTAACCTGTTTCGTAAACAGGCAGATTGTAGGGAGCAGCTCATTGGGTTTCGTCAGCTTTTACGTCCATTCTGCGTCAGTGAAAAGGGATTGGACTGTAACCCTTCCAAAGCAAACTTTCTCCGTTTGACCTCTGAATGGAAAAACATACGTATTTTTGGTTGGGAGCCAGAAAACATGCTTTTCAAATCAACAGTGATCTCGGTTAAACATTAAATGACACAGAAAAAGGAAACAAATCAGGCTGTTCTCAGTTAGATGTAGAACAAAGTGGATTTGACAAAGTCAGACCAGACCAGTGGGTTGACATGCATATTGCCTTAATAAATAAATAAATAAATAAATAAATAAATAAATAAATAAATAAATAAATAAATAAATAAAAATTATCTATAGGAGACTACACTTTATTAAATTAATGAAAAAAATAAAGCAGATTCACAATTCTTAGTTAAAACATTTTTTTCCACTTTATTTATTAATAATATGATGGAATATGTGAAGTAAACCATTGTAAATATGAGCTCAGATGTTAAAAACATTTGATTTGATTTTAAACTTAGAAACCGTAAAGTTTTTAAAACCCTGAACTTAACAGAGGTTGTAATTTCACTTATCTATGTCCACATTA
>NW_015113155.1:106932-114513 GCF_001443285.1 Poecilia latipinna | reverse complement strand
TTTTCCACTTTATTTATTAATAATATGATGGAATATGTGAAGTAAACCATTGTAAATATGAGCTCAGATGTTAAAAACATTTGATTTGATTTTAAACTTAGAAACCGTAAAGTTTTTAAAACCCTGAACTTAACAGAGGTTGTAATTTCACTTATCTATGTCCACATTATATATTGTATAGTTAAAATAATGACAATTAACTTTTTGATCAACATATTCACATAAGGCGCTTTAGCTACTTATTAAAACTAGGCTTTTCTTTATAAATAGGAATGAAATCTATGAGAATGAATTGATTGCTGAGTTGATCATTGGACTTCTGTCATCAACTATTTATGGCAAACCCAAAGATAAAAAGGGTTTACTTCAGATATGTAAGGACAAAATATCTGATTTTGTCTTTGCTGCGTTTCTGAGGTTTTTGCATTTTGTTTTTCTTCTGTGTTTGATTTAGATCATTTTCTTCTTTGTTTACTTTATTAAGTCCTTCCATATTCCACTAAGTTCCTTCAGTCATTATTGCTCTACAAGTCTTGCCATATTCAGCAGTTAGTATCATCTTGAAGCTCTTGCCATATCTGTTCTTGCTTCTGTATTAAGTTTTCTGGTTTATTGGGGTGTTCTGTTTCTCATATTTCTGGATGTATTTCTGCATCCTGTTTGTAGTCAACTATCTGCATCTTGTCAGTCTTCAAACTCCCCAGTAACCAGGTTTGTTATTTTCCATTCCCTGCTGGATTCTTCCATTCCCTCCTGCTCCCTGGTCTGTTGTTTTCCTGCCTTCTCTTTGTTTTGATGCTGTAAGTTTACGTTTATTTTATTAAAGACGTTCACTTTACTTTGGCCTCCAGTTTTGCCTGCACTTGGTTCCTATTTTAACATAACCCTCATAGTTGGCAGATTTGTATTTGATTGTTGATCTTAAAAAATGTCAAACAATTGTTGGTTGGGATGGAAAGAAAAATATATTTTTACACACTGTATGTGTGAGTGTGTTTAACCCAGTCATTTCATTAGAACTATGTTCATAAAACCTCAACACCTAATTTAATGTTGTCATTCTGCATATTTTCTACAACCTTTTGTGTTATTTGGACACAAATGACAGAATGTTCTTTATCCACCATGATCAGAGCAGACTGAGGACAGATAACCTCATTACATAATTGCTTAAGTCATATTTTGGTCAAATTGAGATACCTGTGTAATGTTGATATTCTTATACTATTACATCATCCTGTCTAATTGCACATGTCCTGAACCTACCAGAGCACTTGTTACAGTTTAAAAAAATCCATATTTTCTTCACGTTTTTTTAAATATATTTTATTCATTATTTTTTCCTGTTTTCCCAATGCGGTCTTTTAATTATACTTAATTCCTTGAAAAAAATCAGCACATTCTTCTTCTATTGAATATCAGAATGAAGGGAGAGTTTAGTTACGACGACACGATTAAATTATTTTTAAAGTTTTGATCAAATGTTTTTCTGCCAACACTAGCATACCGTTAAACACATGTGCAACAACAAGAGGTGCACAGAGAATAAAGTACAACGAACAGGGAAAGTGTTGTCCAAACTGTCACTGTCCGCCTCTTTGTCCTGCACGTATCAGTAGGACTTTAGATAAAGCCAAATACGTACATTTGCAAGCAACGTCAACAGATCAATACCTTTTACGTAATCAACAGGGGCTGAGGCTTTATAAATATCCTAAGGGTGGAACTGTCAGCACTTACTCAACAGACTTCAAACTTTCTGGATTCTTTTCTTCATTCTACAAAGTCAAGCCATCAATAAGTGAGCAGGACTTCCTTTAACTTTTTTAAAAACAGAAAATCAGCACTTATCGCTCAACAAATCTTAAAAAGAGTCAGCTAGAGCAGCTAAACTAAAACTCTTCAAGATGCAAGCCGTTCGTCAGTGTTCAGCGTGTGCAAAACGTGCTGCAGGAGGACTGGTACGAAACCAAGAGGTTTCCCTGTTGCAAAGGAGAGGTGCAGCCTGCATCCGCTACCTCAGGTAAGTTACTTTGTAAACAGGAAACGGTAGCAATTTAAGTTCTTATTTGTTGTCTATAACTTTAGATCTCTAAATGTTTCTTGTATCTTTTTCCTCTGCAGTACTTCTGAGAAGAGGAGGTCTGGAGTTCAGAAACCTGGAGAGATGACAAACCCGACTCACATTAGCCTGGCCTCATTAAGTGTCGGCCATGGGCTTTGGGTAAGTCAAAGACTCAATGTAAAAACTGTAAAAATAAAAAAAAACACAATCCATTGTACCTTACAAGAAGAAAAATATTAAAACAAATGTTCTTTTCTTTTTTGCAGCAGGTTGAGGATCTTTCCCATAACTCTCTGATCAGGAGAGCTGCCTCAGTGCTGACAGACAGCTCCAGTTCCTTCCTCTCTCAGGCCACCCTGGCTCTCACCGATGCGCTGACAGATTACTCGAAGGTACATGTTCATCTGCATTTGCATAAAATATCAAAATTGTTGCAGTTAATTCGTCACAGGAATATTAAATATGTTTTTTTTTTTTTTTTTTTTTTCAAAAGGCTGTGCACTCACGCATCATTTTCCAAAAGAGATATCTTGCATCGCTGGGCAAGATGAGTCCATCAGAGGAGGAGTCCCTCCAGCGGGCGATCAGTGGCTGGCGTTCAGAGGTAGGCCTGAGAAACGGTGTTTGAAAAAGATCTGAATACACTTCTAACATTTTTGTTTCTTGCAAAAACATGGATTTGTTATATTGATTATTTCTTGTATGTGTCCTGACAGGCTGCTGAGAGACTGAATGAATGTAAGCACTATGACTCGACCTGGATTAATGCTGTCAACCTCTCTAAAATGGCAGCTGAGGCAGCATACTCCTCAGGTGAGGGAAATTAGAGCAGTGTACTCAAATATTTATCATTTATTTTTTACCGTTTCCATATTGTTCAGAAAATGATGTGCATGTTTGGGTCTCTAATTATGCAGGAGCCCATCAGGCGTCCATCCTGGTCCAAACAAATATTCAGGTGGCCCAGTCACAAGTGGAGGAGGCACGGAAACTGTCAGCAGAGGCAGATAAGAAGCTGGCCGAGACTAAAGTGGAGGAGATCCAGAGAATGGCCGAATATTCAGCTTTTCTAGAGGGCAGCGAGGAGCATGAAGTGCATGAGGCTTATCTACGGGAGGACTGAGTCAACCACAGCAGAAACATGTCAAAGTGCAATTCATTTTCTTCTGAAACTTTCATCTATTAAACATTTGTTTTCTCTTCGCTTTAACCTCATTTGGAGTTTGTAGCATTGTATAGATTGTATATATTTATATTTACAAGATGGAAGAAGATAAGTAGCAATTTTTGGAGTATTATCTACTGTATCACTTGTTAAGTTATTTATTTGATTCGTGCCGTTTCCACGATTAAATCATCAGTGAATATGGAGAAAGAGAACAACAACAAAAGCTGATGTTTTACTGTAGCAGGACTGTTTTTGCTTTTATGTTGATCATTTTTGTTATGTTGAAAAAATAAAAAGATATTTTAAAAAGTATAGAAACACTGTTGTGGGGATTTTTCTTTTTTGAGTTATGCATTGCCTTTTCACATTTCCCCGAAGCTGTGATGATTTGATCTTGGTGACAAAGCAAAGGTTGAGACATAACTGAGCCTATGAGCAGGTCACAAAACAAAAACAGACTATTTGATTTAAAATTTTTCAATTATGAGTTTATTTTTTCTCTATTGTGACTTCTGCTAATTATATTACAGAAGTCACAACTTAATAAAGATAAGACAGAGTGAACCTTATCATCATAACTTTAATCTGCAAGATTTGTGTCGAAGTTTACCAAGATTAAGAAATATACAGTTTTTTTTATACAAAAGAGATTACAGTGCATTCTCAGTCATATTTTCCTACAATGTTTTCCTTTTAACAAGAAAATTTCAGGCATTGGAAAAAAATACAAAACAAGGTAAAACATTATTAGAAGTTACAACAAATCTTTTGTTTTGTTTTTTTTTTTGTTTTTGTTTTTTAAAAAAAGACTTCACATTTGTGTTAAACACAATTTTTACAAAGGATACTTCTTTAAATATGAATAGAGTAAAAATGACTTTCTGTGCTTACTTTCACACTTTGTACTCATTATCCTTAGTACCACTTAGAATGTGTTTTTTGTAACAAAACTGAGGCAAATACTGTTTTTAAGTGCCAGAAAAAAAAATTCATCCCTGAGCCCATAAATCAGAGGACTCAGACATCTCGGTGCCAGACTGAATAATAAGTAGTTACAGTATCGGATGTCCATGAACAAATTAACATCAGCTTTAAGCGCAGCAGCTTCAGTGAACGGGCTCCACAGCTGGATGAGGCAGAGCAGCAGCTGGAAGGCATGAAGAATCACCGTTCTCATTCCTCTCTGTGTCGACTGTTTATTCTCTCCAGATGCAGCTTTGGCCACTTTGACAATCTGAATATAGCAGAAAACTAAGATTATGCACATGATCAAAAAGTAAAACTGACTTATAGCAGACCTAAAGTGGCGCTGCCACGGTTGCAAAAGGAACATCTCCACTGAACACAATGCCTTTTGTTGGTAGAGATCAAAAGAAGCTGTTGCACAGAATATAGAGAGAATCAGTAAACAGGGAACGGAGCTGATGCCGTGAATGACGAGGATGCAGTGCATTGACCTGCGTTTGGAGCAGAGCTCTGCGTGCCGCAGTGGCAGGCAAATGGCCACATAACGCTCCAGGGTCATAGCTGTCAGAGTCACAGGTGTGGCCATAACATAGAGCAATGTGACAATGGAAATGACGGTACATAACCAGACCTGTATGGTGAACTGAAGAAAGTTTACAACCACCATAAGATTAGAAAGTACAAGTACAAAACTGTCTGACATCAACATCACAGCAAATAAAATGTACCGAGCGCTGGTGTGGAAGCACTCCTTTTTGAAAAACGTCACAATGAGCAACATGTTGATGCACAGAAACATAACCACCAAAATCTGAACAAGCAAAACACGGAAGCTTATCTGTTGCTGGAAAGAGCCAACAGCAACAGAGCTGTTATTAGACATTTTTCTGTAAAAGAAAATAAAATGATTCAGTCAATTGATGCAACAACTCATTGAGTGCATTGTGTTAAAATAATAAACCGCAACAACAACAAAAATTGAATTATTTCAATAAAATACAAAGTATAAGTCCAATGAAGGCGCTCAGATGAAATACAGCAATTTAAAAACATCTGATTCTGTTCCAAGGCAAATAGTTTTAAACAGCCTGGTCACAAAGATCTCCTTGTATGAAGGCTTTAAATACAAGACATACAAGAGCAATATCTAATGAAAGTTAACTATGTGGTGTCGTCATCGCCACTTGCTGTTTGTGCACCTCAGTAGTTCTCAAGAGGGAACAGAAGAAAAAACAAAAATCAGGATATTCATTTCAAATTTGATTGTAAGAAAATACTGTAAGAAAAGACTTTTGGTATTTTTTTGATTAAAAAAATGTGTATTAGTGATTTTTCTAAAAGAAAAAGTCAAGTGGATACCAACTTGGTTAAATAAGGTTTTTTTATAGCCTGCCAGAGAAATGACATGGGCCAGCTGTGTTGAAACCATTTGTAATTGGTTAAGTCAAGGTTTGCCTATCATACTTTAAGCCAGCTGAAGAAAGAGAGGCAAGTCCAAGAATAACAGAGTTTCTTTTTGAATCTGTGTCTTTATCTCCATTAAGTAGTGAGAACCATGGTAACAGGTAAAAAGCCTATACTTTGTATGGAGCTTTATCTTGTCCGGAGGATTCCAAAGCACCGTACACAACATTCAGAACTATTCAGTCATTGACACACACGCACAGTGGCCCCATGTTTTCGGTACGAGTATGGATACCACCATAGCTCATTCTCCGCAGGCTGAGTTGTACCTGTTCAACACCTTTTGGAACCCGTAGCTATCAAAGATGCACAGAGGCTCCCAGAAACGACCACAGCTGTTGCTTCAGTGAGCCAATGGCAGGAGAAACCCAGTCCGACATCAACATCACACCTACACTCAAACACTCAGGGGCAGAAATCGTTTATCATAAACTCTTGACATGGAAATAGCAGGATGGATCTTGTTCTGTTCCTTGACCCCCTAACCAAGGAGTTTGTCCTGCAACATGTGGGTCGCCGGGTTGATCCACCGAGTGTAGCCACATGTTGCACTTGAGCTGTGGCTGTGATCCACTAGCTTGCCATCATCGATATGCGAATGTGTGCGTGAATGGGAATGACTGATTTCACTGTAAAGTGTCCTTGAGTGAATTTAAGTCTGATGTCATTTCATTTCTTTTAAAACATGCAGGACAGTGGTTGGCCCTTGACCACCAGGGTTGGGATCCACTGGGTTAGACAAACAACCTCCAACATCTGTCTTTGTGACATTGTGTGACTCGCTGCAGCTGCCTGCAAAGGTGAGTACAACTTTGGCTCTTCCTCTCTTTGAAGACTCTAGTACTTGCTCTTACAAGTCAAGGTTTGCCTACTATCATACTTTAAGCCAGCAGCGCCACATGAGTTGCCACACAAACCCAGTAAACAGTGGAAATATAGATTGACCAGTCATTTAAAGTTTTTTAAACTTTAGGGTTCAGTATTTTAACTATTGAGTCTTCAATGGCCAGAAGTTTCAATTCATGTATTTATATAGCACCAATTCACAGCAAATGTTGTTTCAAGGCACCTGAAAAAAAATAATTTCTATTAAATCGTACATAGATTCCAATTGATCCTAGTTATTAAACAATTAATTATTCATAGTAGTGCTTTGTGTTTCCATCTTCCATGATCCACGTTTCTGTGTATTTATTTAAGGTTTTTCTGTGTTCAGTTTCTGTCCTGTGAGTCTCTGTTTCTGCGTCTTCCCCGTTGATTGATCCCTGTGTCTCGTTCCTGTGATTACCCTCCCAGTGTATTTAGTCCCGCCTGTTGTCTGTGTTCCTTGTCAGATCCTCATCTAACGTCATGTGTACGTTACTGTCAAGTCCTGTGTTGGCATAGCTCTCACTTCAGTCCTCAGTCTTTTCCGTTGCTACCGGTATTTAGCTGTGTGCTATCTTTCTGCCGTGCTGCCTGATCGGGACTGTTTTAAGCGTCTTCATTAAATTCATCATTTTCTTCTACAAATTGGGTCTCTGCGTCTCTCCTCACACCCCTTACTCACCGTTCATGACACCATCTAGATCTGAATGAATGAAATATTCTCATTGAATACTTTGTTCTGTACAAAGTTGAATGTGCTGACAACAAAATCACACAAAAATCATCAATGGAAATCAAATTTATTAACCAATGGAGGCCTGGATTTGGAGCCACACACAAAATTAAAGTGAAATGTTCCCTTTATTTTTTTGAATATATATATATATATATATATATATATATATATATATATATATATCTATATATATATATATATATATATATATACCGGTATTTAGTACCGGTATAGTATATTGTATATATATAGTATATATAGTATCCTATATTTTTATAGGATGAAATAAAGGTTTTCTTTTAAAGCCTATCAATA
>NW_015113155.1:91340-103554 GCF_001443285.1 Poecilia latipinna | reverse complement strand
TTCAGGATGCATGTATATGTGTAGTGTTAAGATAATTATTCACTGTAGATTTCAAACAGATGTTTTTAAAAACTTCTTAAAAACAGAAATTAATTTTATGATATGGAAATGTGTCCAGCTAGTATTGCACATCTGAAAAAAAAAACACACTGCACATGGTGGGAAAATATTAACAAAAGATATAACCAATCCTTCAAAAAAAATTGCTTCAAGTTTGCGTCATGCGTGTTCACTGTCAGAGGGACTCTTCTTTAAACAATAACAAAATGGTGCTAAGCCAAACAAGAAGGATTACATTTGTCCAAAATTTCCTAATTTTATATTTCACATATGGAAAAAATATGCTGAGATAAGCATCCTAAGTGTTTCAAGTGTGCTTCTTGATTGATTCTAATAAAAAGTTGCTTAAACTGCGATAAATATAAAATAAGAGGCTGATCACGTAAATTCAATGGAATAGAGGATGTGTATGAAATCATGACTTCTAAATGTTCATCAGTCTGAGCAATACTCTTAAAAAAAACTAAAAAATAAACAACAATGTCTGACTTAAAATGTTTATAGGGCAGAGGGCACAAAGTGTTTCTTGTATCTATTCCACGAAAAATCATCCAAAAAAGATTTATTTTCAATTTTATTTAAAATATTTGTACAAGTATAAGCAAAAAATATCAGTTGTAGTATATACCCCGTCACTAACATGAATCAGACATAAATATATGCTTTCCTCAACATGATGGCTGTTTCTTGTACAAACCACAGAGAGCATAGTAACTGACCGCCTGAAAAAATAAATCATCCCTGAGACCATAGATCAGAGGACTCAAGCATCTGGGAGCTATAATAAAAGTTATGTAATTGAAATACCTTACATTAATAAATAACATGAAATCAACCTGAAGCACAGCAGCTTCAATGAAGGGACACCACAGCTGGATGAGACAGAGCAGCAGCTGGAAAGTGTGGAGAATCACAGTTCTGAGGCCTTTCCACGTCGACTTTTTATTCTGCCCCGATGCGACTTTGGCCACCTTCATGATCTGAATGTAGCTGAACACAATCACAACACACATGATCAGGAAGTAAAACTGACTGATGGCCGATCTCAGGTGACCCTGCCATCTGTACAGGATGAACATCTCCACGGAGCATATCCGGCCTGCGGTGTAGAAAGAAAGAGCAGAGGACGCGAAAAATATAGAGATGATAACAACACAGGGCACGGAGCTGAGACTGTGGATAATGAGGACAAGATGGAGGGTGGTGCGGGTGGTGCACAGCTCCGCGTGCCGCAGGGGCATGCAGATTGCCACGTAACGCTCCAGGACCATCGCAGTGAGCGTGAACGGTGTAACAAATGTGTACACCGACAAAACAATGTAGATAATAAGACACAGCCACATCTGGATGGTTAAACCAAAGTAGCTCAGTATGAGCAGCACGTCTGTCATTATCAGAAACAGGCAGTCAGAGAACAGTGAAACGGCAAATAAGACGTAGCGCGTGGTGGTGTAAAAGTAATCTTTCAGAAAAAAAGTTGTGATCAGGAAAAGGTTTATGCAGAGAAAAACACATACTAAAGCCTGAACTAAAATGACTTTGTAGTTAATGTTTATGGAATAAGCTTGCTCTGTAAGTGAGTTATTGGATGCCATGTAAGCAAAAAAACAGACATATATCAAACAGCAGATCTAAACATAAAGGTGATGCTGCCTTGTTTTATAATCTTTTTTGAGAGATAAGCTAAAACAGATGTTTATATTTTCTTTGCTGCAGATGAAATAGTCACAAATATGTTCATTGCACCCAGTCAACAACCGTCTGAGCACAACATACCCCCTGCTGTCTTCAGTCGAGTCTGGTGGAGTCGTCTGAGAGAGCAGCAGAAACTCTTTATAGGAGAAGTTTAGATAACAGGGACCTCGTGACCTCAGTGGTACAACGTGTTCTCACAGCGCCGCCTTTCACGTTTACATTGCAACTCATAATGATAAACTAAATTTAGCAAAAAAATAATAATAAAAATGCTCACGTTCACACAGTCAGGTCTTATCCTTAGCGCCATTGTTTAAAACTAGATGCCGACATTATGGACCTCTTTACAAAATATGTTCTATTTTCAACTGTAGAGCACTGTTGCCCTTTGTAAAAAAAAAAAAAAAAAAGTGACTCATATTTGAATAAAACTAAATAGCAAAATAATATGTTGATAGTTGGACATAAAAAGTTGCCAAATGTTGATGAACTCCATCAAGAACTTAAGCCCAGTCACCATCACTGGCTGTTCACAGCTTCAAAATACTTTGATTGGTCAAAATGGGTCCTTCCTTCTGTCACCCACTTCTACAGTATCTCCTCTTTTGGACTGCAGTAATGATGTGAAGATTATTGTCAGCACTGGAGTCCATTTCAAACTTATTTCATGATTGGTAAACCCTGGAGGAAGGTATTTCTGAGCAGCTTTGACTCTTTTTAGTATGTAAGTATCCAGGTGAAAGGATAACCTTCAAACCATTAACTAATGTAGCTAACTTTTTCAATTATTTTAGTGGCCTTGCTTAATCATTGTGGAAGACCTTCAACATGACAACTCCCAAGACAAAGGTTAAGTTTTATTTAACCAAGAAAAAACTAATTGAGATTAATAAGGGAGAACAAATAAGGAAACTAAAGATGCTTTTCCACTGGCAAGTTGCGCACTAACCGGTTAATGTTCAATTCGTGTCTACCCCAGGTAGTGAGCTTTTCCATTATATGCTCTGTTCCTTGTTATTGTGGGCGGTCCATAAGCAGCAGCAGCTGTGGTCAACTCTCTGCTAATGTTTGCAGCAACACTCAGTGATGGAGAACCTTCAAGTTGTGGTTCTGATGGACTCAATTAAACTGTGGAGATTATGGAAAGGTTTCCCATCTTATTTGTGAGTAAACCTATCAATTGAACTGATTGTAGATGTCGCATGATTATATGAAATACACACTGATATCCATCCTGTGATCCAGTTTGAGAACTAAGAAGTCAGAAATGAAGGAGACAGCATGGTCCCCCTTACTGTTAGCCCAATGGCCTCCTGGTGAGAAAAAGAAAAAAACAAAAACATTTACAAATTTATACTTTTTCAACATAAAACGAAAAAATTCCAAGATAATTTTCCTTTGAAGCTCTACCATAATCAAAATGTTTTTAAAAACCGACTTGTAGCAGCGAGTATTGATAGAACCCTGTAACAAGCTTTAAAATATGAATGAGTTGGTCACTCTAGATCAGTGTTTCTCAAACCTTTTGCGGTACTCTGCTCAGTTTTTCAAATCACTAACCTTCGTACATCCCAGTGGTGCCTCCAGATTGTAGAGATTATCCCTTTTCCATTTAGGTTCTTACAGTATGAGGTTCAAGAAGAGTCAATGAGTTGAATTTATGAATTTCATTTATTGAGATTAAATGCAGAGCTGGTCCATTGTCATGCTTTTGGGCTAACACAGCAAAATGGCCTCTAAAAACAGTTTCTGTTTCCTTTTGTGGGCCTCTATCTAAGCTACGCCCTAAAGGGTTTGTCACTTCCGTTAACCTTAGCTAAGAGAGTGTGCACTAAGTGTGTGCGTGTGTGTATACATGAGTATGCAAGCAGCTAAAAAAGATAGAGGAAAACAGAATTATTTATTCCCAACAAAACCCATATTGTCTTATAAAAATTCATGGCTAGCCCAAACATAATGATAAAGATTTGCTATACATATAAATAGAATTACATTCTGGCACTTTACATTTTGGATTTAGGCAATGCAGTCAAATGTTGCAAACCAATAGCCATGCATAAACTTTTTTTAATCCAAAGGAAAAGTAAAATTCACATCCCAAGTTAATATTATAGTTCCAGTGTTTCACACTGTCGGAGCAATGAATGCTATCAGCTGTCAATTAAATAGTTTTGGTGTTGTACCCTTCTCATTCCTCTGTTAGTACCATCCTGAAGTAGTTAGGAAAATCAGGCTGTGCCGGCTCTGCTAATGGAAAACGAATCTGGCCAAAGTGGACTGAACCAAATCAGTTAGAGGAATAATGGAAAAGCGCCTTGAGAAAATTAATTTCAGTTTAACAAAGAATGATTAGACACAAGGAAGAAATAAAACTAGAATCACTAAAAAACTTAACTAAGTTAAGCTATAACAAGGCTGATCTGAGCAAGGACAGAGACTAAGGAACACAGAATAATTAAACTAGAATCAATATATCAAACCCCAAAACAACTCAAAACAACACAGTACCTGAAACGTACCAACAACTCCACTGACACACCAGGTAAAATATTTGAACATTTATTATTTATGAATCACATTTACATCTATGTTCAATAAATTTCAGCTTCTTCTGTTGTTATCGTTTTACTGTGTCTATAAATGGACAGCAGAACACGTAATGCTTCAGAGCAACTAAAAACACCTCGTCCCTGAGGCCGTAGATAAGAGGACTCAGACACCGTGGAACAAGATTTAAACAAATGTAATTAAAATATCTAACATTTATATATAAATTAAGATCAATCTGAAGCACAGCAGCTTCGATGAAGGGCGCCCACAACTGGATGAGACAGAGAAACAGCTGGACAGCATGGAGGATCACGGTCCTGAGTCCTTTTCGTGTCGACTCTTTGTTTTCTCCTGATGCAGCTTTGGCCACTTTTATTATTTGAACATAGGAGAAAGCGATGAGGATACACATGATCAGGAAGTAAAACTGACTGACCGCAGACCTAACATGATTCTGCCACCTGTACAAAATGAACACTTCTGCAGTGCATAGTGCATATTGTTTTAAGAAGCTCACAGTGACTGAAGAAAAAAAGATTAAAAGAACCACAATGAAGGGTATGATGCTGAGGCTGTGAATGATGAGGATGCCCTGCAGGGCTCTGGCTGCAGTGCACAGCTCTGCATGACGCAGTGGCATGCAGATAGCCACATAGCGCTCCAGGCTCATCGCTGTCAGAGTCAGAGGAGTGACATAATTATACATAGATGACAGAATGAAAAAGAAAAGGCACGACCATGTTTGTAAAGGGACAGAGAAATAGACAAAGAGCACCAACACATTTGTCATTATTAAATTGATGCAATCAGAAAATAATGCATTGGCAAACAAAATATAGCGCATGTTTGTGTAGAAGATTTCCTTCATAAAAAATGTTAAAATTAGCATCAAGTTAATGCAAAGAAGAACAGCAACCAACACTTGAACAAAAATCACTCGGTCCTTAATCTGTCGACCTGAAGGTTTACCAGCATAAAGAGAACTGTTGTTAGTCATTGAAATTATACATTCAAATGCAGAAATACTATTAAAAAATAATTTACTAGATGTCAGATTCCTGAATCAAAATATCCTCAATACTTTGTTAGTGACCTTCAAATTTATCTTAATAACCTTTAAATTTACTCTGATTAGCACAGAAAGACATTTTTAAGGTATTTGATGTCAACTTATCTTTCATAGAGACCATCTGCAACACTTTTCAACTTTAATGTGGCATAAAGGCTCATTGTGAGCATAAATGCCCTCCTTTGAGCTGTCTCTGTCTCTTAAACTTATATAATCATCCAGCTCACTCGTTGAAACAATGTTGTCATAATAACACACCTCTGAGCTGTCTGATCATGAGGTAATTGGAAAGTACTGTAAAACCTTTACTGACAAGATTAATCCATGGAGTTTCAACCACAGTGTAAAGAAACACTAAATGCAAAAAAGAAGTTTCTTAAATTGTTTGTGTGCTATTGTCTTTTTCTAGAAGTGATTGAATAGGAACGGGTCCCAGGACTGAATCCTGGTGTACACCTATTTGAGGCCAGCTGCACCAAACTCACTATGACTGATTTTTATCAACCCCCCAACAGGAATGCAGTCCAATATTTGGTGGCCGTGGCCTAATTCCTCCACCACACTCCCAAGAATTGAAAACAAAAATCAGCCCCAAGCCAAGCTTTGGCCTACAATCATGAAATTTGGTACACATGTATCTTGACAGGACTCACAAAAGAGTCTCTTGGAGCCATGGTCCAAACCCCACAGGAAATCGGCCATTTTGGATCAAAGCCACTATTTTGTTTCACATGTTGTATCTGAACAAACTCCTCCTATAGCTTTGGAGATGCAGGCGTCAGAATCAGTCAGCACAGTCCTTAGACATTGAAGATCAAACATTATAAAATTCCTTTGGCTAGATCAAAGTATATGGATATGGCAAAGCTTCAAATCTTACCATTTGCCTTAAAATATATAGGTGGTATAACATTCACACATGGGCTCCCAACTGCCTCAGACTTTGTCTGTCATAACCAACCAGCACTGATCAAATTCACATCGTCAGTTCGTGACATCACCATTGCCCTGTACCCTTTGAAAAGGAAGTCACCTGTTTTCTTACTGGTTCACTTCTGTTGACTCTATGATTCATACAGATTTGAACCTGTGTTTAATGACGTAGAACAACATAATGTTGAATCATCTCAATACTAGCTGATGCCTGAACCATGTGTGCATGGGAGAATATGGCCAATTCCAATCCCTCGCCGTTTGCATATGGTTGGCTCTAAATCACACATCATCCGATTTGCACCAAACTGGATGTAAATGACCGTGGTGAACCTCTGAAGATGCCAATATGGGAATTTGACTCCAGTGCTCCCCCGGGTTATTGGAATAGTTATATCTCCATGATACAATTCAAATCTGCACCAGATTTTTGGTGTGTCAATAGAGAATACTGCTAAACACATTGGTGTGCACCGCCTAGCTGACCGATGCAGGAACTGCATGAGAGAGTTGACGATGAGTGGGTGATATTGCTGAAGCTCCCACAGTCGTCACGAGGCCGGAGTGGCGCGGAGCTGTGAGGGCCTTCAATGCTGCCTGTAGCCTTAATTTCATGTTGTCTTGGGTGGGTGGGTTTAACACAGACACATTGTAACGTGTCTGTGTTAAACCCAGTCTCTCTTTTAGAAAAAGCAAGTGAATGAGCTACTGCTTGGAAAAATTTCATTCTATAGACATCTTTTAGGGATTTCTGCAAAGTCAACAACACATAGCAACTGTCCACTGTCAATTGTATATGTAATATGTAATTACAGCTATTATACCATAAGTTCCAAACACAGAATTACAGCAACACCACAAGAAATAACGTGTATTTGTTATTTAAAGTCTCTCAGGTTTGCTGTATTTTTCTTCTTTCATGTTATGCATAGAACCTGAGCAAGAGTTGTTTTGTGTCAGGTTTATTATTCATTTTGATTGCACTGTTTGTGTGTACAGCTATGGGAAGCACAAATGGATAGAGAGAATAATGTTGCAATAATGTTATTTTTATTTGATTTTTTTCTTTTTGATTTTGGGTGCATTAGAGAACACAGAAAATACAACAGTTGAAAATATCTTTAGTGTGACGTTACTTTTATTTCCCCCAATTAAAAAAAAACTAAGATAGGTGTGTTTTTTAACTACTAGATATTGTGCAACTAAAATGTCATGTCCATTTCTCTACTCTATCACATTCTTAGCAAATGCTCGCAAATGAAACATTGGAAAAATAAAACTACTCTATAATATTCATGGTATCCTACAAAAATGTCAAAATTAAATTTTAATTTTGATACACAACTCACGTTTCTTTACTTTGAACGATACAAACATTAAGTTTCCACACATAAAGATTCTAAAGACAAAATATGGTGTTTTTAATTATTGAATTCAAAGGTTTCATATTTAAACAAGTCAGTTGAAATGTTTGAACCTCATTGCATATTATACAGCTTTAAAAGATATTTCTAGGCAAAGATTTGCTGTTCCAGAATCACAGTTTTAACATGTTGGCCTTGAATGGGCAGCAGAACAGCCAGTGTTTCAGCGCAAGTAGAAACACTTCGTCTCTCAGGCCGTAGATAAGAGGACTCAGACATCGAGGAGAAAGAATAAACAGAATATAGTTAATGTATCTGACATTTCTAAATACATTGAAATTAATCTCAAGAATAGCAGCTTCAATGAAGGGGGTCCACAGCTGGATGAGACAGAGAAACAGCTGGAAAGCATGGAGGATCACAGTTCTGAGTCCTTTTCGTGTCGACTCTTTGTTGTTTCCAGATGCAGCTTTGGCCACTTTTATTATTTGAACATAGGAGAAAGCGATGAGGATACACATGATCAGGAAGTAAAACTGACTGACCGCAGACCTGACATGACCCTGCCACCTGTGCAAAGTTAAAGATTCCACAGAGCAGATGATGTGTTGTGTGAAGAAGCTAAAGGTGACTGAAGAAAGCAACATAAAAAAAATCACAATGTAGGGAATAAAACTGAGGCTGTGAATGATGAGGACACTCTGCAGGGCTCTGGCTGTGCTGCACAGCTCTGCATGACGCAGTGGCATGCAGATAGCCACATAGCGCTCCAGGCTCATCGCTGTCAGAGTCAGAGGAGTGACATAATTATACATAGATGACAGGAGGAAAAAGAAAAGGCACGACCATGTTTGTAAAGGGACAGCAAAATAGCTCAAGAGCAGCAACACATTTGACATGATTAAATATACACAATCAGAAAATAGTGTGGTGACAAATAAAATGTAGCGCATGTTTGTGTAGAAGATTTCCTTAGTAAAAAATGTTGCAATCAGCATGGAGTTAATGCAAAGAAAAATACCCACCAGAATCTGTACAATTATCACCTGGTCATTAATTTTTCGCTTTGAAATTTGACCACCAACAACAGAGGTGTTGTTACTCATTTCAGTGCTAAATACAGAAAAACTCTCAGAACCTTAAATCATTTTTTTAACTCACTCTGATTAGAACAAAGTACATTTGCAGTGTTCTAAGACACCAAATCATTTCTTAAACAGTTCCTTTCCAACTCTGATGTGGCTTCATGGCTCATTGTGAGCACAAATGCACTCTGAACATTCTTTGTAAACCTTGATATGCACATAGGAATCACGTGAAAACAACGTCGTCATGGCAACACACCTCTGGAGTTCATCATCATCACACAACGGCAATCATCATGACGGAAATCATTTTTAGCTTTTTTTCAACATTAAAGTTAAAAGCTTAGCATTTTGTTGGATTTCACCTACAATGCAATGAAAACTTAATGCATATAAAGAGTTAAAGAGAGAGACGAATCACTGCTACTGAATGGTGTGCTGTCATATCTTTAGCACTGAACCTAATTAACATGCCTGATGCACACATTTATTTACAAACTGTCAGATCCTGGTTGTTAGTTGTTGATTCAAAACAACTACCAACATTTTAGTTGTTTTGCCATTTTGATTATTTGATTCAGCTCTTTCTATGATTAGATCAGCCCTATTTCTGGTTTTGGGACAATGGTGTCAACAGTGGTAAGAATTCATCCCTAAATCTGTGGTTTCCCCTGCGACAGACTGGCGACCTGTCCAGGGTGCACCCCGCCTCTCGCCCGAAACGTTCACTAGAGAAAGGCACCAGTACCCCACCCAACCCCACTAGGGACAAGGGTGTACAGAAAATGGATGGATGGATGGATGGAATCAGTGGGTTGCTAGTTGGATTCCCACTGCATTGGCCTCTGTTGGTGAAGTGTCCTTCAGCAAAACACTTCACTCCCCATGCCTGCTGGTGGTGGTCAGAGGGCCACGTGCTCCTGTGGGGTTTTTTGTATCTTTTTTATTTTAATCTAAAAAAAAAAAATCATATCACAATGTATGATTTTTTAATAATTTTACTTTTACTGCTGCAAATGAACACCTGTGGAAATCAATGTAAATATGTGGTACAGTAGTTTTTGTTTTCAATTACAGAGGTCAGTCGTTTCCTGTAGTTTCTCACCAGGTTTGCACTGAAGCAGGGATTTTGGCCCATTCCTTCACAGAGATCGTCTCTAGATCAGTCATGTTTCTGGGCTGTGGCTGAGAAGCACAGAGTTTGAGCTCCCTCCAAATATTTTCTGTAGGGTTTAGATCTGGAAACTGGCTGATTGGCAGGTGTTCAAATACTTATTTGCAGCAGTAACACACAAGTAATACAGTAATTATTTAGAAAAATCATACATTGTGATTTCCGGGTTTTATTATTATTTTTTAGATTATGTCTCTCACAGTGGACATGCACCTAGGATGAAACTTTCACACCCCTCCATGATTTCTAAGTGGGAGAACTTGCAAAGTCGCAGGGCGTTCAAATACTTACTTTCCTTGCTGTATATAAAGAAAGTGAATATGGATGATGGATAAAGTATATAAACTAAGGTAAAAAATTCAAACAAATTGAGAAAATTAATTGTCCAATAAGTAGGAATTAATATTTGATATAAAGCTTGATATAAAGTCCAAAATAATTCATAAAGGAAATTAATATTGTTTAGTTTTACCAGCATGTTTCATTTGACAAGAAGTAAAATGTATGTTTTTGGTGTGACTGAGAGGGAGACCTGACATTAATCTGATGGAGAATCGTTTAATGGAGCTCCAGATTAGTGTGATGGCAAAGAGGCTTTCCAGCCTGAAAGACACAAAGTGCAAATGCATAAGGCTGGTCAGCATAAGACGGGTTTGATTGTGAAACAACCAGTAACGATTTTATTAATATTATTAATAAAATAATAAAGAATTTTTGACATTCTTTATTTTGACAAAATGTAAAAGAATAATAGTAATTTACATTTTTTCTTTTTTCTTTTTTTTGTTGTTTCTACCTTGGATCAAGGCTGACCTCAAACCTAACCTTTCACACTTATTCCCCACTTTGCGTTTATCTGTCACATAAAATCCCAGTGAAATTGGCAAATTGCAGAGAAGCTTAAGGGTATGAATACTTTTTCAAGCCACTCTTAAGACAACCAGAAGGTAAACAAAAAATAGTGTATGTGTTTAACTTTGGCTGTGTATTTAGAGTCTTGTACAGTTGTAAAGACTTTAAGGTGTCATGGGGCAGAGTTAGACTCTGAAGATCTTGCTTTGTTTTTCAACCAAAGTTGTTTTTGTCCATGCAATAATGATGATAATAATTAGCCTGTTGACTGTGCTCCTCTGTGTGTTAATAAGCTCCTCTGAAGCTCATTAAAGCGATGCTTAAAGATTGTCATTAATTATTCAAAGAACATCCTGTTTACCATCTCCAAACATGAGAAAAACAACCTGGACATGAATACAAACAAGAACAACTTTGTATGCTTGTAGTGTTTTCATAAAACATATTTTAAACAAAACCTTTGCATTATTGGTCATTTGAACTGATTGAACTTAAAAATAAAAATTAAACATGTTCAAAATGAGAATTTCATTCATTGGTGAAGACAAATAACAACCATTCTTTTGTTTTTTTCCAGGTCAGATCAATTAACAAGTATTTTATATATTTTTCTAAAAAATTAATTTGATGCACAAGTTTAATTTTAGTGTGGATTTTCTATTATCCACGAAAAGTGAAATTCAAACATGTTTTGGTTGCATCATGCGTTGCCCACACTCCCTGTGTTTACATCAGCCAGTTTCTGGAATTATTCTGGTTGAGATGTTGACTTATTTTAACTAAGCATTTGACTTTTGGGCATAGTCTACAATTTACAGAAGGGTTAATTCAAAGTTTTTGGATTCTGAAAGCTCAATGATACTTTTCTTTTTCAATCTACCACAAGTGTAGATCTGGATTTGGTATCACTGTTATGCTTAAAGAGGCAATATTATCTAAAATCGAGCTCCAAAAGCTCTAAACATGCTTTAGAGCTTCTGGAGCTCATGTCATAAAGTTGTCATAAAGTTATTCCCTTATCAAAAACATACCTGGAGTGTTGCTTTGATTCTTTCATACATATTTGAGAAATCCTTTACTCTTCCATGGCAACCATTCATTTTGCAAAACACCTGGGTGGACCTAGCTCTGCCTTTAAGGACAAAACTCCTACATAGAGCTACAATTTGCAAGCTTCCAAGCTTCCACTTCACAGAGCAGCTTTCCCCTGTGAACCCCCACTCAACTCCTTCAGACTAGCCAGCAGCAATTAGCAAACACCCGGTTGAACTGCACATCTGCTGAGCTCTTTATAGGAGCTACTTGTCAGTGCAATGCTGGTAAAGAAAAAAAAAAAAAAAAAAAAAAAAAAAAAAAAAAAAAATTTTATAAGGGGTAAAAAAGGGGGCAATTTTGGGAAATTTCTCGAAATGTGGGATTTACAAAAGGGCAG
>NW_015113155.1:74843-88345 GCF_001443285.1 Poecilia latipinna | reverse complement strand
GGACATGCACATCACCAAGAACTTTTATTAGAAGAACTTTTATTGTAAAATTAGGAAAAAAAAAAAAAAAAAAAAAAAAAAAAAAAACACATTACTAAAGGGTTAATAAAGGAGCCATCTTGTGATGACTTCCTGAAGTTGGAGTTTCAGAAAGGGCAGGAGTTTTAAAGAGACAGAGGCCCAATTTCAAGGCGTTAAATTACAAAGTCAAATTTCTTTGGTTCTATTAAAACAGACAGTTTAACAGAACTCTACAACCAGCCAAAGTTATTCCAGGAGTTTGTTTATGCCTATGAAACGTTTGCTTTTGTGAAACTTATTATGGGAGATTTAACCAAATATGAGAGAGGGTGCATGTATATATTTGAACCTGTAGCATTGGGTGTTCATTCCAGCCTGGAAATGGAAATCATGAAGAGGCCAAACTGAATATTGCATTCATGCCCCTGATGTAAACAACTCACCGCATCCAGAAACATTTTGCTTGATAAGACGAGCATCTGAATTAAACTCAGTTATTCAACACATCCAGTACTTTTTTTGCGAAACAATAAAACATCGAGGTCACAAGTCTAGATCAAAAGTTTGGTTCTGCTTTCTGTATAAATATTTATTTTATGCAATAAACAACAAAAATTAGCAACCCTATTGAGATCATAAAACAGTAAAAACAATTCAGAGTCAAGGGCATCTTGTGATAAAACTGACATACATTTTTTAGCCAAAGCATGTGCATGTTTCAGACAAATACCTTTAAAAGTTTCTGTTGATTCAAAGGTGTTCCAGCTTTAGTACTTTTTTGGAGTTTGTTCCAGTCTTTTGCTGCTGTGTAATGTAAAAAATAATCCTCCATATGTGCATTTTAATTTCAGAACAATGAGCATAATGTTTATGTTCTTATTATTGTACAAATTTCAAAGTGTTGGTTTTTCTTTCCTAGTTCTTTTAAAACATTTTGATGAGGGGATAGAAATATGTTAACAATTATAAAGTTTTATGTATTGTTCCTAAACTGTTTTATATTAATCGCAGCCTTTGAACACTTTGTAAACACATAGAATAGTTAGCTGCTCCATTGTGAAATAAAATAAGCATATTTGCATATATTAGCATATTTTTATACAAAAAAGAAAACATTAGGTCTAGAGATATGTATATTTTGTTCTGTTTCATCTTAATTTTCTCTGACGTTTATTATTCCTTCTTAATGTCTGTATACTGTGGGTGCAAAAATAAGGCCAAATTTCTTGTTTGTTCACGCAATCTCTGTCAATAAATTGATTCAGATATTAGTTTGTTTGTTTTTTTGTTTGCTTGAAGCAGCAAAACAAAAGAACAAAAAACAGTGAAATGAAAAATCAGTGCTTTGTCCATTTGTTGAGTTTATGCACAGAGCTGAAAATGATTTATTCTGCATCTGAAGAGGTTTTAGCCCCAGTTATGAAGAAATTGTCATATGTGTTATATAGATATATTATGAATTAAGCTCATCTAATGTTACCTGTGTGTATTTCACTTGAACCTTTTAACACCTTGCCGTGACCCAATGATTTTATCAATAATATTTAAAACATCAATGAAAGAAGAGACATGATTTTATTGTAGCATGATGCCGGTTTACCACACACAAAATGAGCGATCTCAGAGAGACAGGATAAATGATTTGAAGGTTTATCCCTCTGCTCTGGTTAACATGAAGAGTTGAGTGTATTTGACAGAAAGTATTTACTGACGTAATGTCTGCTCACCACCAGGTACAGAGAATCTGAACCTGGAGAGGTGGGGGGGGGGGATAACTACAGGGGGTCAGAAGTGTTCAATTTGTCTGATAAGAGAAGCAAGGAATGGAACCAACAGCTTTGCAGTCTAGTTCCATACATGTGTAAACCAAAGGATGAAGGGAAATGCTTATAAATTTCAGTTTTTATAATCTTTGAGTAACTGAATGTTAACTAGAAGGATGGATCCAGAATTGTTTTCTTGTCCAATTTTGTCTTTGACAGAAAATAATAAAAATGTTAAAACCTTCTAATTACATTTATTCTTTCTTTCTTTCTTTCTTTCTTTCTTTCTTTCTTTCTTTCTTTCTTTCTTTCTTTCTTTCTTTCTTTCAGGAGAGGGTTGCATTACAATTAAGAACCACGTGATGGCGACAATGCACCACCCAACGCTGTAAAATGATCAGGAAGAAGACGGGGGGAACCTTTGTTCTGCTGTAGGGCAGAACAGTTTATTGTGGCGGACCAGCATGGCCGCGCTCTGGAGGAGATCCCTGTATCTCAGTTTCCTCAGGTTGGTCGTGTTTACATTTAGATATTGTGGCACAATCATTAGTTTGTTATTTAATACGTGGCACTTCTTTTGACTTATTAATTTTTTTGACTTCTTTATGGAAATATGAGCGAATAAACAGCAGTTGTTTGATTGCCCCAATTCTCAGATTTGTTTTGAGATTGTCAGTAGGGCAGCGCCAGTCAACAAGGAAGTTAAATCAGTGTTTCTCCCTCGCTGTTTTCTGGTTTATTTATCTGTATATAACTCAATTTTTTTCTGTTCAGAAATTCCTTTCGATACCTGTCCAGGATAAAACCTGCTGTCCGGAAATCCCCCAGATGGACAAGTGTCCTGGCTTCTCTCGCCGTCGGCGGAAGTCTGTGTGCTGTACCTTTTAAACAGGCGAGTCTGACAGCCGAAAATGTGCATATTTGGAAGTTGAAGCTGCTGTAAACTCATTGAACCCCCTGCTGCAGGTTGAAAACCTCTCTCATGACTCCCTGGTGAGACGAGCAGCCTCTCTGGTGACAGACAGTTCAAGCACTTTTCTCTCTCAGGCCACTCTGGCTCTGACGGATGCCCTTACAGAGTATGCAAAGGTATGGCTCCGTGTTGTGGCTACCATTTCTCCTAACTGTTAGAACTGATTGATACGTTACATGTGCTGAAGCTCTTAATGGACCATAACTAAAAGTTTAACTGAAGATATGTGGTCTTCACCCCCCGCACCCCTTTCTACAGTACAGACTTCTGCTTTATCGCAGCAATAAAAAAAATCTTTGGAACGGCAGTTCAAGTCAAATTACAGACACAATGTCAAGCTGCCTGTATTAACCAGCTGCAGATGAGTACAGCTACATAGTTATTTACCCTTTTTAATCTTCGAATGACAAAACGACTCATTATAATTTTTATTTGAGGTAATTGCAGGGTTTCTGATTAATTAGTTGCAATTAAACCCATTTTAATCTGCAACTTTATCAACAAATTAAGTAATATCAATTCAAGATGCTCTTTGCTGATACATTGCTGATAAATAGGCATATTAGCTTAAGAACAAAGCTATGTATTATTTTCACAGAATAATTTTTAGGCTATTCAACCAACAGATTGGTGTAAAGTGCTATTCTACAAATTCAGCTTTCCAGTGCTTTAAGAACGTTTGATCATTCACAGAACGTCCTTAGAAATGTGGACTGTAGACGCTGGCACTAGCGTTGGGGACGTCGCTGCTGCTGCTATATGTTTAGCTTTGAGATCTTATTTTAGGCTTGAATCTCTTCGCTGATAGGCTAACTGAAGCTTAGCACAACTTGAAAACAATACATTTTTCCAGCGTCCCTTCAGATCTTCATTTAGAAGCAAAAATGAACACCCAGTCGGCCAAGAGAAGTGGGTTTGTTGTCCGTCGCTGTTGTTTGCAGAGTTTGCCTTGTGCGCCACATGTGCAATTTTTAATATGTCAAATCTATGTAATTAGATTATTGAAATTAACATGTTGAATTTTTGGCACTGCAAAAAAACAAAACAAAAATAAAGGGGGAAAATGACAGATAAAATTACCCAAAAAAGGTGCATATGGACATAAATAAAATCACAAAGCTTTGATTTATTATATTTTCTAATTAAACCAAATAGCTCATTTATGTTATTTACACTAATAATACTTCTCTTGCTCGTAATACCACATTAAGAGTGCAGTCTTCACCAACTAACAACTTACAAGGTCTCTAAATAAATCCCTTCATGTTTCTGAAAATCCTCCAGGTTTTAAATATTTCTCTATAAATGTCTCTTTGCTTTTGAGTGTAAACAGTGAAAAGTGTCCCCCTTGCCTCCTCACAGGCTGTGCACACACTCATCGCCCTGCAAAGGCAATATTTAGCTTCCCTGGGGAAACTGAGTCCAGCAGAAGAAGATACGGTCTGGCAGGTGATCATTAGCCAGCGTGCAGAGGTCAGTTTCTGTGTCTCTGTGTCTCTTTCCATGGTTTTTGGTCCATCCCAACTAAAAACCTTAAATCAAAGCAGGCGGCTGTAAATTTCTTCTTGCATCTTTTTGTGGCAGGTTGTCCACAGACAAGACGAACAGAAGCGCTTCGAGCTGACCTGGGTCACCGCCATCAGGCTGTGCGAGGCAGCGGCAGAGGCTGCGTACATATCAGGTGTGTGACTCGAAGTGTTCTTCGCCCGTTCCGTTTCATCTCCCATCTCTCCAGACGGCAGACGGATCGTTTGCCGTCACTCTGTGGGTCCTTTGGGCGAAAACACAAAAGGAGATGACAGACGAGTCGGGCCCGGCTAACAACCCGCTTTTCAAGTCTGAACTTGATGCGTTTTGACATGTGTTTGAGCGTTTTGTACCTGTGTGTGTGTGTGTGTGTGTGTGTGTGTGTGTGTGTGTTTGTGTGTGTGTGTGTTTCTCAGGAGCTGAGAACGCGTCCATCACGGTTAGGACAAACATTCAGCTGGCTCAGTCCCAGGTGGAGGAGGCCCAGAAAATCTCAGTGGATGCAGAAAAGAAGCTGGCAGAGACTAAAGTCATGGAGGTCGAGAGGATGACGCAGCACGCCGCCACCCTCGAGGGGAGTAACGACGAAGAGGAGACACCCGAGGCCTACCTGAGAGAGGACTAAAACACACAATCACCAGATCATTTTACCAAATCTGTACCGACTTCTGTTTCTTTTTTTTTCCTGTCGCGTGAGGTGATAAAAGTTAATTGTTTGTTTGTACTAAAATTTAAAGAAAGCATGAAAATATTGTTTTCTTTTCTTTTTGGAATTCAAACTACATAAGAAGTGTTTCATGCACTACAGAAGCAGAGTCTCACCAATCATTTCGGTTTCATTTCTTGTGAAAATATCTGAGTACGCTTGAAATAATACAAAACTAATTTGCAAGATATAGGAGCTTGTTTTAAATCAATATTTCCTTAATATCAATGAAAAAAGAAATGGTCTCATTTGCAGAGTATTCCATTTACAATAAGATTCTGGTTTTGCAGCGCAACCCAAAGTGTTGTGTTAAACATTTGGTCTTTTGATGTGATTGATTTGATAACTGATCAGGTTGCAAACTGCATTAATGAAGTCTGGTCTCTTAGAGTGACTTACCAACGGGTTTCTGTGTTAATATTTAGTCTGAGTTATTTTAATAAACATAAGATGCAACTAAAGTTATACTTTGCCTTTTGCTTAAACAGATTCTTCAAAGATGAATTCAGTTTATTTCTTGGACTTAAGGCCTTTCTATCTCTAGCAACTATTTACTTTTCTAACGAATATTATTATTATTTAGACTAGTGGTGTAACTATAAAGGACATATTTCCTCTTAAAGCACATAGTGCTGTTTTATAACTCATTCTAGTACCTATGTTACCTTCAGTTGTTAAAATGAGATACACCTCTGGAAAAACTGAAGAGCCCACTGCACTGAACCCTTTTAAAACCTCCTGGTTATCCCACTAAATATTGATTTCTGAGCACAAACTGAGTTCAAAACATTAGTTTTGTTGTTTCTAAGTGAATATGAACGTTCTCATTTTCTATAAATAAATACTACATTTCTGCTCAGAACTTTGGAGACATGTCAGTAGTTCTTAGAATAAAACAACAATGTTAATTTTGCTCAAACACGTATACCTATAAAAAGTAAAATCAGAGAAACTGATAATTTTAAGTGTCCTCTTAATTTTTCCCCAGCGCTGTTTACCAAACACGTCTTTAAATGAAATTTCATTTTGCTTTCTGACACCTTGAAATTGAGTCTCTGTCTCTTTAAGAAGCACCTGCTCTTTCCTACACACCTCATTACAACAATACTTCTCCTTTTGCCATTTACAGCCGTTGTAAGGAACCTTCCCATAGTTTTATGACATACATCAGAAGGCTCCAGCCAGCAGGATGATGCAGCTGCTTAACGCTGTCGTATCGAAGTGAACCAAAATCTATAAAGAATGTTTCTGAGATCTTGTTGAATCGATGCCATAAAGAATTTGCATTAAATGTTAGGATGATTTTTATTCATCTGTGTCACTCTGTTGGTAATTGATGGGAGTTGGAAAGCTTTTCACATTTGGAATAACTTCTTTTTTTTTTTTTAATTGAAAACAAATGACATCTATGAGATCTGTTATTGGCAGAGACACAACCCCCCCTGTGGTCATTCTGGGTGAATACCCAGTTCAGTCATGGTTGGATCACACCACTGGTTGTGCAACAGCCTCCATGTCAGGCTTCATCTTTTTACATTCACTTCTGTGAGTAAGAAACCACAACCAGTGCAGTTGAATCCAAACATTTGGCCACTATTTATAGATAATGTCCCCAAAACTGAATCAAACAGGACAGTTTTATCTAGAGGACAATTTCTAAAAAAATATTATCATTATTATCTTAATCACTTAGTTTTTTTAATCAGAAACCATTTACGTCTTTTTTGGCACCCAACATGCTTAGTGCTGAACACCACACCCTTTGGCAAGAACCGCAGTTTGTATTTTTGTTGGAGCCGAGGGTTTTTCAGCTCTTGCTTCGGAAGGTTTTTGTAAATTGTTCTGCCACAAAAGTTGTTGGTTTCAGTGAGATAAGCTGCTACATATCCAGGTGCCTCTTTTTGTCTTTAATGCTATTTAGGTTGATAAGAGCTCCACTGCAGTCAACCACTGCAGTTTATGGTTGCATGTTGAGTCATTTGTTGAAGTTCTCCTTCGGATTTTATGTCTCAAGATTTCTCCAAGTTTCAGATTATTATCAGTTGAATAAGGTTGACGGTTGAAATCTCTTTTAGTCAAATGTGTTTTTTCTGTCTTATCAACCTAACCCACATTCTTTCTGAACTTTGTTTTGGTTCTTTCAAAAAATAAACATGAAAATACTTTTCTAAACTCTACTGATATGTTCTCTTCATTTGTGCTAAGTACTAAAAGCAATGAAATGACAATTATGAATAAACCAAAATCTGCGTCAGCTAATAGTTCCAAATAATGTCACAGAACTGGGATCTGCTCTAAAAAGATTTTTAAAATCTTAAACTCGTTTCTATTCATTTGTATAAATACTCAAGTAGGTTTATTTGTTCAGCGTTCACATGATGAAATATTTTTTGATTAATCCCGCAGAAGTGCACACATCACTGTATTCCTTTAAAGACATTTTTAAAAACACGGCTCACCTGCGTGTCATTCCTGCCTTTCTGTTTCACTCAGCAATGTCGCCTTTGCCGTAAATTACCCGTGTCCTGACCTTCTCCGTAGCTTTTAGGTCCTTTCTCCCTGTCGTCACTTCATCTGCAGCGTCCCATCTTTCCACACGACACAAAACACGCAGCAGGAAACATGAAGGCCTTCATCTGGGCAGCATGAGCAACTGGACGTGTTTTTGTTGGTCTTTGTTTAATAGCAGTTGCTTGACAACCGCATGAAAATGTTTCCTTTGCAGAAACTGGCATTTTCTGCAAATGACGGCAGCTGGTCGGCTTAGAAAATCACTTAAATACAATATATGTGATATTTCCTCTACGTAGAGATGTCATCCATCCATCCATCCATCCACTTTTTTTTTACACCCTTTTCCTTTACTGGGTTCAGGAGGGTTGCTGGTGCCTATCTCCAGCTAGGCGGGGTACACCCTGGACAGGTCACCAGTCTGTCGCAGTAGAGAGGTCAAAGAGTGGAAAAAATGTGTTTGAAATGGAACGTCAAACTTTAGAATAAATACTAATGTAGTTGATAAAAGCATCCAAGCATCTTTAATGCATTGATATTTTGTCTCACCATGTGTCACATGACTGTAAAGAAGAGGAGAAAAGATAGATGGTAGTGGCAGTATCATGCTGTGGGGATGATGCTCTTTCACATACGCTGTGAATCCAACCTGAAGGGATTCATGGCGGCTCTTATGCAAAATCAACTTTATTGAAATTCATACCATGTTGTAATATTATTCCGTCATCAAAAACATAACTGGACTGTTGCTTTGACTCATTCAAGCATGTTAGAAAACTAATGGGATTTATTTCTAAACGCTGAAAGTCAAGGCTAACTGCTAAGCAAAACAAATATACAGACCCATTCTATATATTAGAATATTTTTGGAAAGCTAATTTATTTTAGGGGTTAGGGTTAGGGTTAAAACTCGTTATTTAGATTAATGATGATTAATGTATGAAAGCCTTTATTTCTGTTGATTATGATTATTTTCCACTTATAGGTGAATTACATCAGATCTGTTGTTGATTGGTTTCATTTGGTTTCTCTGATCATTTCTCTAACTTTAAACTCATAAGTTTCAACGTTTAGTTTAAATTTACCACAGAGAAAAACCGCAGCCCTCTGTAACGTTTGGCATAACCCGACAACCTAAATAAAGGCCAAGTCCTATGTGTACTTCTGTTTTTATTTTTATTTATTTATTTTTTTTTAGAAAGTCGTATAAAGGCAGTTGTGTTTGGAAAACCAGCATCAGGTGGTTCCTTTAACAAAAACCATAGAAACCATCGGTTTAGATCAAAGCTGTTAGGACGGCCCAGCCCAAATCCAAATGAGAATCTGAGAGAAAATCTCCTCAGACATTTTGAAAAACATGAATTAGAAATAATCTCTTACTTTAGATATACAAAATTCTTAAAATACATTTATTTATATGAAAAAAGTTAAAGGACTACGAATGCTTTAGCAAGACATTGCTGTTCCTGTTGCTCCTTCTCTTTAACTTAGTATTTGCTCCAGCAGATGGCGCTCTAAACTCATTCTTATGTTTTCATCTGTGTATTCTTCAATAAGAGTTAACTGCAGCTTCAAATTATGTAACTTTTATATTTTTATTTTTTTTCTAACTAGCCCTAATGCATCTGAATACTTGGTGTTTATGGGTACAGTGTGAGCTCCAGATCAGTAAAAATCAAACACTGATACGAGTGTTTGTTGTGTCATCTGGTGTAAATGCAAATACTTCTGTGTGACATGTTTGGCTCTAATCGTACAACTTCATGCTGAAAACTTCCTGTCACAAAACACTTGTGTCACCTTCAGTCCATCCTAGAAAAATATTTAACTGATGACATTTAAAAATATATATATATCTTAAAACATCTGCCCCACTTACTATAAGCAACAGTTATTTTTTTCGTCAACACTGTGCTCTGTAACAGGTATGCCGTCTTAATTTACTTCACACACACCCTCTAAAGGTCAGAGTGTGCTGCGGTGGGTCATTTCAGTGCAAGCTCATTATGGGGACATTATGGGGAAGAGGCTTCTGAGCTGCAAAACAAGTGTGTAGCGTCAGCAGTTAGGTGACCTCTCTGTGCCGTAGACGGCCGTGCTTTGGCAGGGGATGGGACCGTGAGTGTGGCTACATGAGGGGTATGTGTGTGTGCATGTGTGTGGTGGGAATGGGAGTGGGGGGTGGAGGGTTGAGGTGTACAATGACTGGCTCACCAGTGTGAGTCGTGAGGAATGCTGTTGTTTAACAAAGGCTGTTTTCACAGGCCGTGAAAGCCAAACGCCCCAGACGGTCCGCGTTGTGTGTGGATGTGCAACCACTGGTCACAGGGGAGTCGGTGCCTCACCATGAAGGAGCAAGCTCTTCTTTTTTTTTTTTTTTTTTTCTTATTTGCAGCACAAAACCCTCCAGTGAGGCAACCACAATTACAAAGGTTATGCATCATAAATGCTCCAAGTCTATTTCCTGCCACAGAGGCTGAAGCATTTACAAATCATTATGTAGTTATGCAAGCGGCGCAAAATAGGGCTTTTAGGTCATTAAGTGTTTGGTGACAGCAACAAAAAGAAAAAAAAAAAAAAGAAGAAAAATAGGGGTGTAAATGCTCAGCTCATGCCAGTGGCGCCACCAGAAAAAAATTTTGGTAGCGGTGCCCACGCCAGGCCACCGCTACCAAAGGCAAAGACAAAGAGACAATAAGAGACAAAGCTTCTTCTCAGAACTGTAGCTTCCAAGCTTCCACCTCAAAGAGGAGCTCTCTCCTGCAAACCCTGACTCTGCTCCTTTAGACTAGCCAGCAGCAATTAGCAAACACCTGGTAGAACTGTGGATTTGCAGGGCTCATTTCTCAGTGCGGTGCTGTAAAAGCTTTGATAAAGGGTTAATAGAGGAGCCATGTTGAAATGACTTCCTGAAGGCGGAGTTTCAGAAAGAGCAGGAGTTTTTTAAAGCGACAGATGGGGGCATTAGATTATAAAGTCAAATTTAAGTCATTAAATTTAGAGCANTTTTNTAACAACTGAAGGNAACATATTTACTCAATGTGCAATAAAATGGCAACATGTTCCTGTAAAACACATAATATTGCCCCTTTAATTGTACTAATTAATGTATTTATTGTGTATTTTTGTGTTTCCCAGAAAGCGCTATATAAATGCAATTCAATTCAATACATTTCATAACATTTAAATTATCCCCAGAGGTGTAATTAAAGGAGGTAGGAGGAGCTTACATAAAAATAAATTCAAGATAAAATACATAAATAGAAAGAAAGTGCAATATTCATTAGCAAGATTCGAATAGGTCATGAGGAAAGTAAGTCCTTTTGGCAACTAATATATGCGTGTCTATGTACGTGTAAGTGTAATGTATTATTAATATTATTAAGTTTTGCATTTATGTCTTGAGTAAAGAAGACGACTCTGCATGCCTTTCTATGACCTGAACATGTTTCTCTGGAGGGGTTGTCATTTTTGAAGAGGGGCCATGGCCCCCCTGTGGCCTCCCACTGGGAGCGCCACTGGCTCAGGGAGACACAAACTCTCCCTGCTGCACAATCCAATGTGAAGGGGCTCGGGAAAAAGATTGATTATCAAAAGGGCAGCATTCTCACCTGGGGAGACGTGTAGCTCTTTGAGGTTATAAATAAGTCACCGGAGGGAATAAAAGCAGGGCAACATATCATAGGTCACGGTTTTATTTCACTAAGAAGAGGTTCCAATGTCTCCTGATGGGGAGTCACCGTGTAAAACGAAGTTACAAAAAGTTTAAATAAAATAAAATAAAATAAAATAAAATAAAATAACGGTGACTGGGGCCACACTGAGACGAGCATTTCTGCTTATCTTCACTGAATAAATATGATGTCCGCCCCCAACTGCTGAGGTTAGCAAGTTTAACACTTCAGGCCTCAGCGCACGATAATAACACTGCTGCACACAGCTCGGGATTCCTGAATGAGTAAAAGCTGTAATTATCTCAGGGGAAAAGGAACAATGCGAGAATGCTTTATTACCGCTTTGTTTCAGGACGGCGGCGCAAACGAGACGAAGCCGTCGGGAGAAAACGTTTTACCGATGCGATTGCTTTGTCCTTCACGAGACAAAGCAATCCTCTCCGGGGCTTCACAGGAACTTTTTTCCTGCTCGCACTTCCTTATTTCTTTTCCTTATTTGTTTATAATAAAACACCGGTTACATATTCCATGCAAAACGACGGTATAACAGTAAACTCGTGAATTTTCATAACCACATCTCTTTTAACAGAAGCGCCTCATGTTTACCTTCTCTACAGGACGCACATCAGCGAACCGTTTATGACCTCCAGTGACTTCGCAGAAGTGTGAAACTTTTCACATTCTTTCCTAGTTACAAGCAGAAATGTCTGCGTGTTTTATTGGGGTTTTATGTGACAGACCAACACAAAAGAGCGCATAGCTGCTGAGTGGAAGGAGCGGGCTACTTGGTTTTGACTTTTTGGAGTGTGGCATGTATTTGTATTTGCCCTCCTTTGGTCCGACCTCCTAAAGAGGCCTTGCTGTAACGAACCATCATTTGACTCAGATATGTTGGGACACTGAGAGAACTAAAATATGCACACCAGCGTATTTTTAGATGGTTCTGCACACCAAATTAGTGAAGCTGAATACAAGCTGAATACACTTTCTAGATTTGTATTTGTAAAACTTTTAAAAACAGGCATCATTTTCCCCCCTATGCTTCAAATTTATGCACTTTTTTGTGTTGATTAGCAGTAAAATACAGCAAAGTTTAGGGGTTTAAGTTGATAAAGGGGTGTGTCTGCTTTTGGAAGGCACTGTGTGTCTTAATATGTAATCTGTTAACATGCCTGACACCGTGGCTGGAGACACTGCAGAGGAATCAGTAGCTTGGGGTTGATACAACTCCTCTGGGATCTGCCAAAACCAGAAGAAGATTCAGTGTCGTCTTGAGCAACTCAATGCAACACTTCTTTTTTTTTCTTCTTTTTTTTCCAGTTGTTGCTGCAAGAGCAATAATCATCAGTAAAAAGTAAATGGTAATTTGAACAATGAGAGGTTTTACAACAGTTTTTACTTAATTTTAACTTGTGGCTTGCATCTGAGAGTGCATCTGAAAAACTAGATTTTCTGCCTTTTGTACTGGAAATCTTACCGGCTCTTATTTATGTCTCTAGATATTGATTTATTACCATACATATGGTCAGTAAATTAGAACTTTTATTTACTTGCTTACCAAGCAGAAAACCTCTTTTTAAAAAAAATAAAGTCAGTGCACATCTTTGAGGAGTTTTAATCCTTATTGTATCACTGGGAGAACGTTTGATTTGTCTGATATTTGATTTGAGATGGTCAGTTCTCATGAGCTGTGATATTTATTATTTGTAATTTTAGATATAAACTAGTTATAAATTCACAAAAGACTGAAATGACCTAACAGAACGCCCTTTAGAGTAGACAAAGTTATGTTTCTTTTTGCTAATTGATACAAATGTTATATTTTGGATGTTATATTGACCAGATAGTGAAAGTAAATTGATTTATACAGTACACCACTTAGAATTTATTTAAAGGAGGCGTATTGTGTGTTTTTGCTTATGCTGTATAGCAAAATCAAGAAACTATGTTGCTTTCAGTTGTTATAAAAATGCTGTATGTATCAAAAACAACATAAAAAATGTTTGACTTTGTGTCATATTTGACACCTTGAAATTGGTCTCTGTCTCTTTAAGGACCTCCTACCCTTTCTGACACTCCTTCTTTAGAAAGTCATCACAACAACATTGATTTCTTTACAACTGTTGTAGGAAGCATTGTTCAGCAGCAGATATGCAGTTCTGCCAGGTGTTTGCTATGATGCTGCCTAGTCTAGTGTATATGTGTGGAGGACGCACAGGTGATGGGTGGAGCTTTGAGTAAATAGGCGGGGTTAAGGCATCCCCAGATGCAAGGATTTCTCAGAAACACATGAATGAGACAAAGCAACACTCCAGGATCTGTTTTTT
>NW_015113155.1:53783-71188 GCF_001443285.1 Poecilia latipinna | reverse complement strand
ATAATAATAATAATAATAATAATAATAATAATAATAATAATAATAATAATAATAATACTTCGTTGTATTTGTAGTTTTTCGTAGTTTGTATATGTTTTGGATCTGTTTGTTGTCCTGTTAAAATGGTACAGCCCATGCGGCTTCGTTGCTATGGAGAGCAGTTCCACAGGAGCGCGAGCCGAACCATCCTGAAAGAGAGAGAAGGCACGAGCGAGGAGAAAGGAGGACATACTGAAAGTGCCGAATCGCACAGACACACGGAGAAACCATGGAGACTAGACCCACGAACCGGAGGACAGTACCTAATAACGGAATGCGACTTTTAACGTCCTTTTTCATCCTGTGCGGAGCTGTCGGTGAGTTAACGGTTTCTCTGCTTGTTTTCGCTCGAGCTACTTTTCTTGGTAGCGGAGAGAAGTTGCAGTGGCGCTGCTCTCGGTCCATTCTTTACTTTGAATCGGCACAGCTGAACTGACCAACACTGCACTGATTAACATTTCATACCGTGTTATACTCTTTCAGGCTCCTGGTAGTTGTATGTGTTAGTTAACTATAAAATAGGACCAGTCGTCGTCTCCTGACGGCCACTGTTTGAGAGCGACAGAAAGTCACCGCAGGCATCCGTTGACCGTTAGCTAAACCTTGATTCTTCATCCATTTGAATGCCACTCCGGTACCATCTCTGTAAAACGGTGTTAATCTCGGAGCGGCTGCATACTAAATACGACCCACCTCAAGCAAGATCTAAATGAGTTCGAGTGACAACTTTTATCCGCTAACTCTGATTTAACAGTTACTTGTAGCTAACATCATGCGGGGAATCTGAGGGAAATACCGGCTGGGATTTCTCCCACTCAGATGGCTTTGGAGCCCATTGAGCAGCAGCAGCACCAGCACAGTTTTTTTTTCTTTTCTTTTTGCGGTTGGACAAAAATAGAAACGACACGAAATAATCTGGGCGTCACTTATGGTAGGCAAAGAGGGTTTGCTCCTGATGTGAAAAGTTTGCCAAGATGTTGGTTGCAGATGGGGACGGGGGTGGATAAAGAGACGTTATGTGATACAGAAAAAGAGGGGATGCAGCGCCGACTCCTCTGTGTGGCAGGGTGGAGGGGTGGTGGGGTTGAGGGGGAGGGAAGACTTATTTTAAGGCAGAGCCACTGCTGCAGCCGCAAAGTCTCTGGAAGTATTGACCTGAAGTTGGGCTGCCTGCCAGCCAGAGCACCTTCCCATCCCGAGCTGTCCCGGGCAGAGCAGCTGGAGAACTTTGCTGTGTCCCACCCTTGAGCTGGGATTACAGGACACGGCGGAACAGGGGACAAACACAGGCGGCTGCTGAGTAAATACCACCTTACAGTGCACTGCCGGATTCATCAATGAATCCAAGGGCAGGGGAAAAAAAAAAAGAGAATAGAGATAAATGCCAGCAAACCTGTGAAATAGGGAGTAGTTTTCCTGCATGCCTTGCTTGATTGTTTACTCACTAACTGAATTAATTCAGAGTATATGGCACTAAACACAACAGATATTTCAAATCACTTTTACAAACAGGCATAGTTTGTTTGACAGAAACCCCAAAAAGTTGCTATTATTTACAGTCCCAGAATTTTTAGCGCAGATTTCCATATCTGCATAAATAATCTGTTTTGGCGCAAATGGTGGAAAAGAAACCATCAGCTCACTAAATAACTCTGCTTGGTGAATCGTTGCTTTCGTTTTCTCATGTTGTCTTGCCAGAAAATCTGCAAAATTTAGCTTGTAATTAGAGCTGGGTTGAAATCATGAACCCCCTCTCCCCCTCCGAGGAAATCTTCTGACATTAGTCAAAACTGTTCATATAATGACTACTTTTTTCTAACCAACCCCATTTCTGTATCTCTCTCTCCCTCGCTCTCTGTCTCTCTCTATATCTCACACAGACACACACTCTCCAGACACGTTTTTTTGCAGGATCTTCTTCATACCGTTCTTTTTCTGTCTGTACCCACGAAAGACGCCGTCATAAATCAACGTGGAGAGCTGATAAACAACACACTGTTGCAATCTCAGCCGATCAGCATCCAAACACGCTGCTCGCTCGGTGCCTCGTGGATGCAGGCATAGTCACCTTCATGGTCAAGTTTGTTAAAAACCGAGCTATCCAGCTATAGTGGAAAAAAAAAAAAAACTGTAATAGGTTTTGCTTGCTGGAAATGCGAGTTTGAAAGGGAATTTTGGTGACAGAGGCGCTGCTTGACTTTCTGGTTCGGAGGAGATGGAGCTGTGAGGAGGGGATTCGTCTGAGGCGTAGCTACAGACTGTGAGGTCTGTAATTGAAGAGCAACGTCGTGTGGTTTCTTCTTCAGGGGCCGCGTGATTCACAATATAAATAAATAATGGAGTAATGGAGCCACCGAAATTACAGAGTCAGAAATAGATTTGGAAAAAAAAGAGGAATTACTGACAGAGTAGATATGATCCCTGGAGAGGTTAATAGCATCATCACCACATGGCGCAGGGCACCTGAGGTCAGGACCTTTTGTTTGACACGATAGTCCCATAACTTAATACAGATAATCACCTTCTGGCTTGTCTGGCTATTGTAGTGTTAATGCTGAGATGCCATTTGTACCTTAAATCTACTTTGAGTAATAGTCTGTTTTAAGCAATAGTATACGTAGGGAAAATGATCTGCTTCTACACGCTGGTTGTTTGTTGTTACAATTATTCACAGAAAGGGATTTTAAAGTACACTGTAAAATATTGGAATTTGGTTTAACTTGAAAGTGAAAGTTCACTTGTTGCCTTGAAAAGGCAAATAAAGTCAACTACTCAGAAATATTTAGTTTGAACAGAACTTAAGCATTTTGAGAAAACATTATCCTCAACCACTGCAAATTGATAGTTTTAACATGAATAGGGCAGTATTATGTAAAATAAACTTAATTGAGCTTTACATCATATTATGATGTTATTCCCTCAATAAAAGCATAACTGGAGTGATGCCTTGATTCCTTCATACATGCTTGAGAAATTCTCTAATCTCCTGTGGCAACCATTCAGCTGTTCAAAACGCATTGGTGGACCTAGCTCCGCCTACGAGGCACATCTCCTCCTTGGAATTTTAACCTCACAGGTCAGCTTTCCCTGGTGACTCCCCTACTCAGCTCCTTCAGACTAGCCAATAGCAATTAGCAAACACCTGGTGGAACTGCACATTGCTGAGCTCATAACAACAAGCTGCTTCTCAGTGGTACGCTGGCAGAAACGTTAAAGGATTAGTAGAGTTGTGATGACAACTGTTGTGATGACTTACCAGAAACAAAATGCAACGGTTACAAGAGCAGGAACTTTTAAAGAGACAGAGGCCCAATTTCAAGGCTATAAAGTCAAATTTCTTTTAAGTCATATTTGATGTAGCATTTTTATAACAACTGAAGGTAACATAGCTGCTTGATTCTACTATGAATGTTTTTATGGGCCTGGGAAACACATAATGCTGGCCCTTTAAAAACTTACATGACGTAGGTCAAAGTTGCAAGCTTCCATCTCATTCACGGTGCAGCACAACAAACAAAAACTTACCGCTAAGCACCCTGGGAAATAGTCTACACTTCTGCCTTTTTCTTATTTCAGTTTTTTAAGTGCTAACTTAAAACCGCTAGATTACTTAACTCTTGATATGGCAAAATTAATAACAAGTTAACACAACTTACTTACTGTAAGTTTATCTTCCACAAACCTCACATATTTAAGATAAAAATCTAAAAATTGCAAGATTTATTTGGCTCAAAGAGCAGAAGTTAGTGGACAAATGAATGTTTTAGAGTGTAAGTTTGAACGCACAGCTGTCCCGCCCATCTTGATCCTTCTAATTTGATCCTAAAACTCGGTTTGTGCTGCGGCTGATTGAATGGTCTTAATCACTTAAACGCAGGCAGGGTTTTATCTGCCAGGAGCAGATGAGTGGGGGGCTTTGTTGTGGGGACATTGAATTTTTTTGTGTGGGGTTCAGGGAGCAGGCTGTGGTCACCAGCTTCTGTTGACTCCACCCTTTGCTTCCTTTTTCCACGACAGATGTGACTGACTGTCAGACGTTGGGAACTCCCTGGTGGTCCATTAATGAAATTGGAGCTAAAAACTCCAGAGTTTAGCTCACTCTATCAGTTCTTGATCAAGATTGTGTTCATTAAAATATTTTAAGCAGTGGTTTCCTTTGATATTTTGATCCTCTATGTATACATTACTGTAGCCTGGGCTCTGATGATGCTACGTATTCAGATTTATTCTTGTATGAACATTTAAGTGGGGTTAGGGGTCAGTTTTGGGATGCTAAATGTGGTGGATATCCATCAGTCATGGAGTGAATGTAAATTGTTTGCATAAACATTTCAACATGAGGACATGCAGCATTGATAGATGTATTATTATAAATCCAACATCAACTACAAAGTCCTAATTTTGTTTAGTTTATCTACAAGAAAATAAAAAAAATCATTCATCATGCCTCAGTAATCAGCTGTATACTGAAACAGATTTTGCAAGCCTGGCTTAATATTAGGGTAAGGACTTTAATATCTTAGTTTTGATTAATTAACATTTTAACATGCCCAGATTTTAATGCAACTAATCGCATTTTTGTTCCAGACAAAACTTTTATATTCACATGTTTTGAGTACACAAGCGACATACTTCAAATTTGTAGTGCAATAATCAAATTTTCTTTTTTTTTCTTTTTTTTACATACAAAAGTCCTAAGTTGGAACCTTTGCATTGTGTTTCTGGTACGCCCGCAAGTCTCATGCACAAGTGGCATCAGCAGACAATAGTGATGGACAACAAAGCCACTTTCCTTGGCCCATTTTTGCTTCAAAAACAACTTGATGGGACGCTGGAAAAGACTGTTGTGTTGAAGTTGTGCTAAAAGGAGCTAGCCTATCAGCGAAGCTATTCAAGCCTAAAATAGCATCTCAATTTTAAACATGTAGCAGCTGTACCGACTTCCCTATAGCTGGATTTTCTTTATGGGTATCAGACTTAAAGGGACTGAAAACAAATTTATGGTACACCTTTCAGATTTTCACTTGTAAAAATTGTTGAGCATAATATGGGTTCCTTTGACTTCACAATTACGTCCTTTACTTTTGTCTATCGAATCCACAAACATCACACAATCACACAAACAAACAAATCCCACAAACAAAATGGTTGCAAAGTTGCAAATGTAAAAAAAAACAACAAAAAAAACAGAAGGGGTTTGAATACTTTTACAAGGTGCCTAAAGTATATTCAAAAAACCCAAGCAAATGTTAGGGGGAGTGGTTCCTTATTTTTATTTGATTTTGTCTACTTTTATCTACAATAGAGGCCACACCCTGCCACAAAGCTCGTGCAGACACACCCAGTTGAACACATGAAGTCTAAAACTGTATCAGCAGTCACCCAAACAGTCATTCACACTTCTCCTTTCCTAAATAACTAGTGTTTATTTGCAAAACAATCTGGTCCTCAAAGAGTCTACTACTGTACCTCCAGTCTATTGATTTGGTTGAATGCATTTTGTAGCTCCAAAAGTTTCATTTTAGTTTGTTTGCACATAAAAAGTATTTTCACTGCATGGTGTTCTGCTTGAACAGGGCATTACTTTGTTGGTGGACTTTGCTGAAACAGATATACACTGTTTCTGCAAAATACTGCATGTATTCTTAAATTACATGCAGTATTTTATTAATTTTATATTCATAAAATACTGCATGATGCCGGGCTAGCTTTTGCAGAATTTTAGATATCTTACTCTAATAACTATTTTTCTTCAACAATTTGGAAACTAACGCAAAGGTTTGTTACCATGACAACTATCGCTCTTCTGGTGTCACAGAAAACATTTTTACCCAAACTTTTGATTTTCTATGCAAGCCTTTCAATTTTTCACTTCCTCTACTGAAAATCCTGCCGCTACAAAATGGACATTTAAATGTGATTAAGGTAAAATAGTATATCTAAATGTAGTAATGTTTATGTTTTGAATGTGTTAAGATAAATAACTGTTTAATTTATGTACCAGAAATTAGTCTGTGTTTAGGAAGAAGTACTGCAATGTGTAAACAATCACTCTGTCATGGTGAAGTCAAGACAACATTTATCTGCAAATAGTCAGATGATAATAATAATAATAATAAGTATTATCATAAAAATAAGATAACCTCTGTAAGTAATGGAAGCCAAATGAGTCAAACCTCAAATATGGCCATGCTTTTTATATGGAAATTGCCCATAAAAGTGGCATCGTGGGAGAATGAAGAGAAGACGGAAACAATGCAAGCTAAAGCTAAAAAAGCTCATTAACATCAGGCAGTCTCTTAATAGTAAAAGACTAACACAGTGAAGGGAAAACTTGAAACAAGAAGACAGAAAAAGCAACACTTTCTGGATATTAATTAGAACTTTTAAGCCAATGCTTCATTTTGTATGCACTTCATTCTTCAGCTGGCAATTTTGCAGCCTGCTGAAAACGAGAAGACCAATTTGCGAGTTCAACTTGGACTGGAAAAAAGGTTACAGTTTGACAGTTTTTATCAATAGAAAGAAGACAGGAACAGCTATAACAAAGGTTGACACAGTGGAAGAAAAAGCAGAGCAGACTAGAAATAATGGAGATGCTGTGGTTCACGAAGATGGCCGAATCAATATACTGATAGAACAATTCCTTACAACAGAAAAAAACATGACTTGGAACCTTTTGAGTCTATAAAAGAGATACATTGATCAGAATTTTTTGACCGATTCTGTTGTTTTTGTGTTTTTTTTGTTAGGTTTTGACCTGCCAGCACCAATTTTACCCATTTCTGATTTCTTTTAGTTGCTAATAACAGGAAAATATTATAGCGACACTCAAAATGTTTTGTCAAGCCTTTCTTTTGCAGTTATGTCAGGGTAGCTAAAATTACAAGAACAACAGCTTTTAAAGAATTTAATAGATCCTTAGTCATGAAGTTTCCAACATTTCCAAATTCAGCACATTCCATAGCTGATAGAGATTGACAACTCAAAATGATACAACACAAAACTTTGCTGTCCTACCACTTACCTGCAGAAATCTTTGCTCTCTCTCTCACAACCTGAACTGCACACATGTCTTGCCATATTGTAAAAAATACTGCTTCCTCTTAGGTCGTTTCTTGCATCTCTGTGCATTTTCTGACTTAATTGTAAGTACCTCAATACTTAGTAATGGGCAATATGGCTGAAAAATGTATCATGATATAAGCGTTTCATATCTATGGTAATTATTGATTAGTTTTTTGTTTTCAATATCCAAACCTTTAAATTTGGATATCCAAAGTACTGCCAATCTAGTGACATGACCTTTCCTCTTTTGTCCACAGCTTCCTCTTGAACTCACTAGTTAACCAAAGAGTTGATCCCACCTCCCTTGCTTAGCTGGAACTTAGAGTTTGAGCGGTTAAAACCTTTCATCTGCCTAAATTCCCCAGAATGTGGTGCGGTCAGGCCTGTCGCAATAACCAATAATAAACTGAACACATCATAAATTAAAACAAGCTCAATAATTTTCATTTGCATGATTTATTGTTTTTCTCTTTTTTTCTCTTTCTTTCCACCAAAATTGAATGATAAAGTCTCAACTAAGCTTTCTTTTAAGGACAATTTTGTTTAGAGACTTTCTAATTTATTTTATTTGTTGTTTCTGTTGCTTTGTTTATTTATTTGGGGTATTTAAAATGTTCCAGTGTTACATGTTCATTAGAATCAAACTTTTATTGCACTTTGAGAATGTGTTCTCGCATTGTCTTGATATTACTTGAAAATGATCTCATAACAACAATATTATTACTTATCACAATCTCTTCTGGGACAATTTGTTGTCTAGCAAAATTTGTTAGGGTGACAGGCCCACGCGCAGTTCTGGATCGAAGTTCAGGCATATTTTCTGTTGATATTGATAATGCAATACATATTGTTTCAGCCCTTAGCAACTTTGATCCATGACATAAGGAAAGTAAAACAACTGGACCATGGCCTTCATCTAAACATATAAGGTTACAAATGAATGAAAATGCAAATTAAATACAACGTAATACAGCGTCTTATGCTTGTTGAGGCTGACAGAAATACTCATATTTTTAAGGGAAGCTTTAACTTTATATGGCCCAGTTCTTTGTAGATTTGATCTTGTGTGAGAAGGTTGCAATGTACTGGAAACTTCAACCTTTTTTTAACATAGAAAAAGCTTTCCAAATGGGTCTTAATGTCTTTGAGTTTGCCCTTAGAGATATACATCTTCTGTTTGAATAAATGAGCTCAGGGCAACAGACAGATTAGGAAAATAAATACTAATAATTTAAATATAGAATCACGCCAGCCATTGCTTTTAACCTCAACTTTGGTTCTGATTCCATGCATTAATATGTAATTAACTAGGCATTTTAAATGGAAAGGGACATGATAGAATGCTATGAAAACACATTGAAATGCTAATATTAGCAGCAATATTTTCTCACTGTGATTTATGCTATGTCCTGTCAAACAAAAAAAAAAATCTTGGACAGACAGGATCTTACTGTTTTAGTCACTGAGTCATAGGAAACTTGGCTATATAAATGGCTTCCAGATATTTCCTTGGTTAATTACCTGCTGTGAATGAACAGAGGGAGACATTTTTTAACTCCTTTTTTTCTGATGTTTTCAGGAATCAGGGTTTTTCCCTAAAAGAAAAGATCACGCTTTGTGACTTACATGAGGGTCACTGGGACATGCTGTGGTTTATAGTCTGTATTAAAGAGTTATACTTGCAGGATGTGCACAGTCAGCAGTCAAACCCCCCAGGAGAGGAGCACAAAGGTTATGGGAAACAGGTGTGGCTGAGTTTCACCTCTCAATCTTATTTGTTTCAGTCCTTTGAGCTGTGGGATGGGCACACAGTGAGTTGTGTGCGCTGACCCACCCCCTACCACCCAAGTGGGAGATTATTAACACCCACCAGTCAAAAACCGGGCTCTGCTATCTGCTGGGCTATCTCTCATGGAAGTACACGAATAATGTTGACATACATCTTACTGTAGTGGGTAAAACAATAGCTACCCCTGCCTACTTTTCTCACCTGCTCTGTCTAGCTTGAATTCATCTTCAGTAATCAAACCCTTGAGTTGCACAGAAAACAACACGTTAATTTAGTTGAAATGAGAACAACCTTCACTGCAAAAACTCAAAATATTACTAAGTATTTTTGATCTAGTATCTAATGCAAGTATCTTGGTACAATTTAAATAAGACACAACTGATTTATAGGTAACGTTTGAATAATTCCTTAATATTAATGAAAAAGTACTAGTTCTGGCAGATTATTTCACGTAAAACAAGACATTTCCCCATGTTATAAGTAAAATAATCTTGACCTGACTCTGATCACATTAAAGTAAAATAGAGCAATAACTTTCTGGATTGTTGTGGTAATGCATCTGAGTAGGGCTTGTTATTGTTCAGATGCTTAGTTTCTCACCACCGCTTTTCTAGAAAAAAAAGTTCTTAGTCGCGTTGGATCAAATCTATTATGTGCATAACAAGTGTTATTGTTTGACACACAACTGAACTTAACAACAAAAAACACAAAATGCGCTAATATTATGCCAGAACTGAAACTATAAATAAGACTGTAAGTGGAGTAATGAGAAGGTTTTAAAACTTCTGAATGTGACTTGGAATTATCCATATCTTACATATTGTCCAGAAAGACCTTCGCTAATGTGAGTTGTTTAACAAATCTAAGCTCAGATGCATATGTTGCATTAAAATTTGCAGCTGGACCTTGCACACCTGGATGCTGAAACAATTTTTTTTATCAAATAACTGTACTATGATTTCATTTTACAAGTTTCCCAGTAATCTTGTTTTCAGACAGACTGAACCTGCATACATTTCCCCCTCCTGATCAAAGTGTTTTACAGGGAGAACAAATAAACTGCAGTTTTCATTTCTGTTAAATATTTATAAAGGAAAGTGGAAGACATTTCTCTGCTGTCCTCTTTTTCAACTTGCCTGGCTGCTATGACATAGAGTCCTTCTCACTTCTGGCAAAATTTGGAGTTCTATTTTTTGCCTCTACTTGGATTGCAGCAAAACAACTGTCTAGTTCCTTTCGTGGCTCTAAAAGAGTGTTGGAATATCAGACATTGCACTGATTGCATTACATGTCACACAACAGGGTAGTTTACTGAAAGGCAATTCCACCTTCCTCCATGTCCCAGACCTGGTAGATGATTAACAATTATGTTGTATTTATGCATTTCAATGTATTCTTTTTTAAGTTAAAATGATTCACAGGGTTTCCCCCCAGAAATCTTGCTGAGCCTTTTGGTAGAGCACCAGGAGGCATGAAAAGCCAGGCTTATAGTGCAATGAGGGAAACCCTGATTCAAGTTGAGTTTCAAGGCAGAAATCAAACTACGATACAAACTTGACTACTGGTAAAGTTTTATATTAGCATTAAACATCTGTGGTTATACTCTATACTTCAGAGTATATCCACTCTGAAGTCTAGACATAAATGGAAAATTAGCAAAAATACTGTCAGACTACAGTGAATTAACATTAAAGAATAGCTGAAGAAATTTTGTTCCTGTGAAATCACAATGGTTGTGTTTCAGTTTAAACACATCTGGAAGACCTGGGTACTGTACTGTGTTCAGAGTGAATCGAGGTTAGCTCTTTGATATCTGACTTAACCCTTGTATGTAGAAATGGGGTCCAACCGACCCCACTCACGTAAAACTTGTATTATTTGTCATAGTCCTCTACGTTTGCCTCAGTCCTCGCATGCACAAGGGTTAAAAAGACTGCGAGTTCTGCATGTGTCTGGAAAGGTGGGCGGCTGAGAAAATTAACTTCCTTTGACCATGATAATGTTGGCAATGCCACACTGACCAACCTGCATCCTGTTTCTATTGACTGCTGAAAACAGGTTTCTCATAGTTTGTTTCATTTCCGTCTTCTGTTGAAAAGTGGTTACTGCTAATGTGCTGATGACTCAACTCTCAAAAAAAAAAAAAACCCTCATGCTGTTTGCATAAAAAATAGTTTCTTGGCTGATTCGGGTTTAATTGAAGTTCTATCTCTTATATATTTTTTGTTGTTATGCTAAAGTGGCTACTTTCATGTTTCAAGCTCTGTGTCTTATTCATAAATGTGTCTTATAAATCAGATTCCAGTTAAGTCTCCTATGAAGTTGTTTGCTCTGTGGTTATTATTGTAAAAATGCTTTGCACTAAACAACATCACTAGTATAAATCTTTTGCACCACAGTGTCAAATATTAGTTTATTGACACTATATTAACCCCTTGGCAAGACTGTCCAAAAATTTGGGCAATCTTGCAAATGTTGCTAATCATTTTAAAAGGAAACACTTCAATTTCCCCTCTAGGTCCCTGCATAATGTGGTAAGCTGTGTTTTCACTATTTTAGAGCGGCCTAATAAAATTACAGTAGTCTATTTAGTTCCAGAGGAGGACAGTGGGCTCTGTGTTAAGTCCACTGTTCACTGTATCACTGAATGATGACTACGCTTGGCCTTACATATCTTTTTAGTGAGAATATTTAGGAGGAAAAAGCGGATAGATGAAAATAATGAGATTTTGGTTGGTTTATGGCTTGGTTTTCTTTTGTGAGTTAAGAAGCCTGTGTTTTCTTCTTGCTGCTTATGCAGTAAAGACAGGAAGTTGTGTGATTGACTCGAGATAATGTGATTAAAAGCTTAGATAAAATGAAAAGACAACATTTGCCTAATCTTTTAATCCACGCAATACTAGTTTAAGACTATTCATAACAGTAAGTATTCTGTGTTTAGCCTCATAGATGAATTTAACAAATGCGTAGCCACAGGTTAACTAATTACATTATAAGCTGTTTTAAAGTTGTAATTTTAAGGTGAACCTTTAAAACAGTTCTAGTGTCTTGGTGCTGGCTGAAACTCTAAACTCAGACAGGTAACTCATAGTAAATACCATAATTTCACCTATCCATACTTAAATTTTGTTAATGCGTCCATCCATCTATGGGTTTTGCAGAATTTCAGCCACTATGAAATGTTGTATTTACTGTTTGAAATGTTAAAACATGATTCAGAACTGAGTCTGGAAGTTATGGAATTCCAACATTAAATATTTATAGATGTATTCCTATATTGTAGTCCGTTCCTGATTAGCTTTAGGGATTCACTGATCTACTTTTTTCACTTCCGATACCATTACAGATATCTGAGGTTTAATATTATCCGGAACTGATCCGATACAAAAAAATAGAACTGAACTGACTTAAGATATTTCTTAAGTCAATTAATTCACTGACATAAATGTACTGATTTACTAATGTGTTTGATAACTCTGCACCAGTACAGAAAACTTAAGATACATCAACAGCTTCACAAGCTTGGTCTAACACATTGGCTTAACTCCGTTAGCTCTGGCTTAATTCAAAATATGAATACTACACTTGGACTATGTTAGCCAACTAACTGTCTTCTAATTTTTCCTTTGTTGCTTATACTTATTCCACAATGCATTTAGGCATTTGATATATTGTTCAGCGCTAATATAAACCTATCAAAGACATTTTTAGTATATGTTTAAAAAAGGATATTCTTTATGGCCAAACTTATGGTTATGTCCCCAGACAAGAAGAAAATAATTATGGTCAAGCTTTGCAATGTTTTCAGTTCCTGTTTGTCCTATGTGGTTTTGTGACACACATAGGACAAATGTGAGCACACGAAACAAACAAAGTTTGTTTCGTGTGCTCTGTTTGTGTAATCTGGTCTTATGGGGAAGTGTTTGTAAACGTTGCCTCATCCACCTCTATGCTATATATGGCTGTAATGTTTGGTTACATGGCCCAGCTGTTAGTGCTGTCCTGTAAGTCTATTAATAAGATACTATAAAATACTGTCAAAGAAAAACACCTGCATTCAGTTTTTAGAGGTGAAAAGTGGCAAAAAAGAAGTACCGTTACTCTACTTACATTTACTCAACACTGTTTCAAGGTGCATTGTTTAATTATGATGAGCCATTCATAATAATTTTTACTTTAGATTTGCTACAATTTAGATTAAAAAAACAAACATTGTTCTAAGTGCTCTGATTTAAGTTAAAAAGGTCACACATTTGTGTAGCTTTGTGGCAAAAGGTTTTTTAAGATCAACAGAATTTTGCAAAAACGCCTAAACAGCTGCCATATTTATGTGATTTCATATAAAGCGCAATTATATTTTAGAAAAAAGGCGAAGACTTTTCACAGCACATAGACATTCTGTGATTTTTGTTGCCATCTTTGATGTTTCTAAATTGTTCCTTTGTTTTACGCATGCATGGAAAAATAACATTGCCGCCCACCTCCAGAGCCGCGGTGCTGTGTGGACATACTAAAAACCCCAGGCCCCCACACACAACAAACAATAACAAATCCCACTCTCTAAGACAGGACGCTAAAGGCCTGTTTGTGTTCCTTTGGTACACAGTGGCAGACATTGTCCTTCCTACGTCCTACAGCAGAGTTATAGTTTGACTCTGAGGTTTCTGCCTATACCAACATTATTGATCTTTTTTTTTTTTTTTTTTTTGCTTTTAAGCTCCGATCTTTTAATCAAATGTGACTTAGATGAGAAGGGCACCTAAGTCCAAATCGCGACAGGGGGAGCGAAGAGAGAAAGGTTTTTGAAGAGGACAGTGGCATGTGAAAGAGGCCCCCATGCCCCTTATTTAAAGGCCTGTCAGCCTGTGTTTGTCTCCACCATCAATTAGCTCTCTAAAGAACCTCACACCCTCACAAAATACAATGCAAGGAAGGAAGGGGGTAGATTAGAGCTGGTGTGGAGACTAATGTTTTCTTCACCCTGCACAAATATTTCTTACAATAAAGGCATGCTATAAAACATCCAATTCACCACTTGGCCTATCCTGTTTCTGACTGATCGTTGGAGTTAATGGCCTTACAAAAGTGGAGGTCTGTGAGGCTTGTGTTAGTCGTGTCATGTTGGCCAACCTCAAGCTGATGCATTCAAAGAAGCCAGTCATAGTGGTGGAAAAAGAAAGTATAACTCCCATGCCTTCTAAAGTTTTAACATTTAAATGATCTAGCCTTTACCAAATTGTGAAGTTATTCAGATCTACTGATAAAGCAAAATGGATTTGTGTGTGTGTGAAAATAATGTACTTAAAAATACCACCACATGTACAATTTGTAAAGCTTTTTCTTTGCTTTTTTTTTTTTTTTTTTTTTTTTTAAAATTGCTGTATGCCGAACTATTGACTTTAGTCTACCTTGGTGCCTTTGTTGTCTTTGGAGCAATAAGTCGGTTACATTAGCATAGTTTTGGGAATCATTAGCTCTGAAACCATTAGAAACTGGCTTATTTCATAAGTCCTGCATGGCTTGGTTTAGGATAGTCAACCAATAGCTTTTTGAGTTAGAAAATGTTTAAAGTTGACAGGAAATTTGAAAATGTAGGTAGTTATATGTTATTGGAAGACATTAACAATACCTAAAGACCAGTTGCACTTTAGCTGTTTAATTGGGGCCTGCCATAGCAATGTATTGCTAAATAAGTCATTCACTACTTCCCATGCAATGCATGGCTGGCACCTATTGTTCTACACCTCAAAATAACTGCCGCTTCCTACTACCGTTAATGTGACTCGTACTGCTTCATGCCCCCTTACAATGTATATATAGCAACACGTGCGGCTCGTTCCTGTGAGAGGAGCTATTACTTTTGTTGGCATTTCGAGTAACTGTGGCGACATAATTAACAAAAAACGAGCTAAATTAAACTCAAAACAAAAGTCTAACTGACACAAAACAGTGTCAGTAAGGTTGCATTCACACTGCAGCCTGAAGTGACCCAATTCCGATTTTTTTTGACGTAATGCGACCTGTATCCGATCTTTTCATGGCAGTGTGAACAGCACAGGTCGGATTCTTTTTCGAATGTGACCCATATCCGATACGTATCCGATTCAAATGCGACCTAACGTTCAGGTCACATTCATCCAAACTGAACATCACTGATTCTCAACAAATCTCACTATTCTGCGTCCTGATAAGCGCAAGTGGGAAGAAAAACAACAACCATGACGGATTATATGAGGATTAAGTTGTTAATATGCTGCGCCGGCCGGATAACAACTTCAAATATGTAAGCTAAGCTCCACCATTAGCCTCCATGTTTACTTCCACAAATACTGAGCACTTCTTCTTTTTATGGCAGTTGGCAGAACACTTAGAATGCTGACGCTATTGCACCCTCCACTGCGCATGCGGGACACTTTCAGGTCGTTTGCCCGTTCACACTGCAGAACGCATACAGGTCGCATTTACTGGCAGTGTGAACGGCCCCGGCAAAAAAATCGGAATTGGGTCACTTCAGGAGCCCTGTGTGAATGCACCCTTAGACTCAAAATAGACATATAATTTTGACTGCCCCTCTGAGCTGAGATGGTGGGATGTCAGAACTACAGACATGGTGGAACACTCACTTACTAGTCCTTTTGTGTTTTATTTACCGTTGTCATAGCAGCTGATCTAAAGGGCGCCGTGAGGACAAAGAGCAATGGTGGTTTAGTTAGCTGAGTTATAAACCTACTGAACAGGAGCTGTTGCGATCTGTTTTTATGTACAAATTGCTTAATGTACCGTCAATTATCAGCTATGAAATAAAACGATTCTGAAAGTTGTTGGAAAGTAATATTATGTAAGTAATATTAAGTTGTTTAGATCTTTTTTACATTACATTTTTTTATGGTTTAGCCATATTGTGTCTTTCAGTGAACATGTTGGTGTACAAATAAAAAAATACAAATATATTGTATATTCTTTATGCAGTAGCATATGGGGTAACAAATGGGGGTTATTCTGAGACTTTAGTGTGTGACATAAGCTGTACCTTTGTATTAAAGGATCTAAAACTTTATTACGGGATAAGTATATCTAGAATGAAATAAGTTGTCTAGAATAAAAAATAAAATAACATGGACACAATGATTATTTTGAAGAAATAATCATTGTTTGGAAATGTTTAATAAATGTTTAATAAGAACAGATTCCAGGAGGATTAGTGAAGCACAGATTTGTTTCTGCCTCATTACTCCTACCTATTCTATACTTTTTATAGGAAAATCAGCATCTGTTACACTGACACCAGTCCTGGCGTGTGTAACACATGCCACAATCACAATCTTTAATATGTTTTGTGGAGATGTTGGCATTAGGGCCGCTGGCTCCAGCCTCCATGGGGACAAAGCGGAATTTTATTTTGGGGCCCTCTATATCTGCTACGTAGATTGCTGCAAATCAACAGATGATTAGATAATTCGAACTGCTATAAACTCATTGCATCTCTGAATATGTTATATCTTATATGGACATCATCTAGTGGGAGCAAAAGCAACAAAAAAACTAGTATGCTCTGGACTTAAGATGGAGTACATGAACACATGACATGCTTTGATTTAAATTAATTTATCTTTGGTGTAATTCCAGTATCGAAAAATTAACTTTATACCAGATGAGTTTCTCTCACCTGAGAATGTGAACCTGTACTGGGCTAATTCTGTGCCTTCAAATAATTTTAACAATGCTCCTGTAGAATATTCATAACTTATAAGTTTGAAACAGGAACAGGTCTGAAAAAACAGTCTGCATGCTACTCTCAAGAGCAGGGGTCTCAAACTCAATTTACCCAGGGGCCGCTGGAGGCAGAGTCTGGGTGAGGCTGGGCAGCATTTAAAAAATATCCTCAAATGTCATCAGCATTTAATTATTTCTCCAATACATGAACTGCAGGCTTTGGCTTTGAAAAAGACATGGTGAGGATGTGACAAAATTTAGGGTGCATTCACACTGCAGCCTGAAGTGACCCAATTCCAATTTTTTGTCAAATCGGTTTTTCTTTGCCGGGCCGTTCACACTGCCACACATATGCCACCTGTATGTTTTCTGCAGTCTGAACGGGCAAACGACCTGAAAGTGTCCTGCATGCGCAGTAGAAGGCGCAAAAGCGTCAGTGTTCTAAGTATTCTGCCAACCGCCATAAAAAGAAGTGCTCAGTGTTTGCAGAAGTAAACATGGAGGCTAATGGTGGAGCATAGCTTGCACATTTGAAGTTGTTGTCCAACCGGAGCAGCATATTATCAACTTAATCCTCATTATAGTCCGTCATGGTTGTTTTTCTTCCCACTTGCGTGTATCAGCATGCAGAATTTAAGTATCAGTGACGTTCAGTTCGGATTAATACGGACGTTAGGTCGCATTTGAATTTGATATGTATTGTATATGGGTCGCATTCGAAAAGAATCCGACCTGTGCTGTTCAGACTGTCATGAAAAGATCATACAGGTCGCATTACGTCAAAAAAAATTGTATT
>NW_015113155.1:47131-49491 GCF_001443285.1 Poecilia latipinna | reverse complement strand
ATTACCTCCTCAATGGAAGTCGTGGAAGAGACAAGCCAACACATCATTGATCTCACAATGCAGGTAGAGGATCTTAAAACAGAATTGCATTGTGGATACTCCTGAAATCCTCTCCGTGCGGACAGGGCCTGAATTCTTCTCTTAAGCATCAGTGTCTGAAACAGAAACTTGAAATCTTCCATAAAGCAAACGGATTGAAGAGGCACAGATTTCAGTTTGTAAAAAATACTGAGAAACGGCTTCACTCCCTGGAAAGACACCATTAATAAAATGTGCACCCAAGTCTGGGGCTTTTTCCCCAGACCTGGGTGCATTAAAAAAACATTTGTTTCAGACCTAACTTTTGGAAAAGCTGCTTCGTCATTCAAAGCCTTCAGACTACAACTTACGGTAATGTCCTAAAAACTCTTTCCAGATAAACCAATTTAAGTCATCTCGTAAACAACTTGTGTCATTTAACATCACAATAAGTTGCAGAAACTGAAGACTGTGATCTCAGTTCTCAAATCGGCGAGGCCTTCCAGCATATTGTATTTATTTCTGTACGTATGTAGAAATGATCGGCCAGGCCAGGCACATTTTTTGGTCCTTGCGTAGCTCTGCGTGTTGCGGTGTTATCTTCCTGTCAATTTGTTTCCGTACTTTGTCCATACCTGACCTAGTTCTTGCTTCTTTTTTTTTTTTTTTTTTCCTTATCCATTCTTTACTCAACTCAGTTTCCTTTTGCTTTTCGTCCTAAAACCACACTCTCTCTTGCAACGATCTCATGTCTGCATTCTTCTCCTGTGAGGTCTTTAGATTAGTCCCTCGTGAGTGCTGTTTGACATGATAATCTATGGATGGAGTTTGTCTACATGAACATGACATATTGTGTGTTTTGTTAACTGCTTGTGAGTGAATCCCTGTGAATCCCCACTCTCGTCCCCCGGCGTCTCTCGCGGTCCTGACATGCTCCGCGTGTCTTCTCATCGGCCAGAAGACGGCCCCTCTCCTGGGGAGGTCAGGGCTGGAGCCGGGTCAGGTCTCGGTAGGTGGAGATTTTTTTTGGCTCGCCAAACGGGCCAAAGGGGGGAATGTTTGAGCCGGTTGCCAGGCAAAAAGGAAGGTTTTGATTTTACCCCTCGTGTCTGTCGAGCAGCTTGTCGCAATTAGTGATGTCAGAAGGGAAAGAAACAAATATGAAGCATTTTCTTCAAAGAACAAGCATTTCCTGCCCATGAGTTCATTCTTTCCTCGGGTTTCTCGCCGAAGAGAGGGTAAAAGTCCAGCCAATTTCTTATTAGTCATGATAGATTTTTCAGGTTGGGGCTCTTCTTTTTCATCATAACCCAACATCAAACGTGTCAACTGTCAAAGTCCTTTTTTTTTCTTGTTTATTCTTTATAAAGATCTGAACTTTTTTGTTTACTCAACAAGATGGATCACTGGTAATAAATCCAGTGACATTTGTGAACTGTACCTCACTGGTATGCCTATTCCTCTGATGAAATTAAATGACAGCTTTGTTTAGCATGCTGCTTAGATTTCATTTGCCTGCAGTATTTTAGATAATATGTCACAGTGCTCTAGTTTATGAGGCCCGACTGTGTTCTTGCGGCAGAGCAATGCCAAGTTTCCCCCCCTCTAACTCTCCTCCTGGCTGAAGGTATCCCATGCAGCGGCCATCTGTCTACCGCCTCAACTAATGGTAAAGGGTGGAGTCCCTTTTCCTTGGTCTCGTTACTTCCCAATGCTTTACTGTTAAACAAACAGGGCATAGCACGCATGGAGTTTAGTTTCTCCTTGTGCTTCGACAGGCCTCGAAAGCCGACACACCTAAACCAACGCCTGTCGTCGTACGGTGAGCAGTTGGAGCGGCGTGTCAGGTAGCTTCACTATGTAGGGCACGCTACGGAGAAGCCTGGTCTCAGGACACTTGTCCGCAGGCATCAGTGCGATGTCGCATGCCAAACATGACGCTTTACTACTCGAGCAAACATTTTTATCCATCTGTCCTGTTATAGACACATTGTAAATCTTTATGGCTGTACAGCTGTTGGCATTGTTTCAAAGCTTTGCCTTTTTTTTTCCAACTAAAATAACAAAGTTGAACAAATAGTGTGACAGCAAACAGTTGTTGTGTCAGCTCAGATGACCATGAGGCAGAAAATGCTCTGACCTCGACGGCCCCTGACTCCCCTCACTGCAATGCAACCTGGTGACTATGACAGAAGCAATGCAAACAGAGAGCAACACATGCACTGGAAAACAGATTATAGCACCAACAGGTCTTTTTTTTTTTTTTTTTTTTTAGCCCCGGCCATAAATCAAATCCGGGGAATAGCGTTTTATTCGTGTTTAAACTTTTGTGGCCAAATTTT
>NW_015113155.1:39474-43960 GCF_001443285.1 Poecilia latipinna | reverse complement strand
TATAAAAAAACAAATACAAAAAAAAAACAACAAAGGCCCGGAAAAAAAATTTAAAGCCCCAACGGGTTTTTTTTTTTTTTTTTTTTTTTAGACCAGGTCATGAATCAAATGCAGGGAATAGACGTTTATTCGGGTCTAAACTATTGTGGTGAAATGTTATAATCCAAAGTGACTTTTCCAAATGTCTGTGCAAGTGGATGACAAATAAGGCAAGACCGGTTTATTTTTCTTAGGGAAATGTGTTAACAGCCTTAGTGCAGTTCGTAGCAGAACTATTCATGTCTTGCACGTTTTGTCATATTACGACCTTAATGACCTTAATGTAGTTTTTTGGGATTGTCATTAGTCCATTAAATGTAGCGTGCATATGTGAACTGGAGGGTTAATGTCAAAAGATGTTCAGAACTTTTTGCTATTAAAACACTTTAATATGTGCTTTATAGAACTAACTTTTGCTGCAATTGCAGCTACAGTTTTCATATTTAGAAGACTTTTGCTCATTCTTCTTTGCAATGCAGTTCAAGCTAAGCAATTTTCAAGTCTTTCCACTGATTTTCTTAATTAGATTTAGGCCTAGACTTTGACTGAGCCATTCTAATACACCTAAACCAGTGTTTCCCAAACCTGGTCCTCAAAGCACACTGCCCTGCATGTTTTAGGTATTTCCTTGCTTCAGTCCAGCTGATTTCAATAGATGGCTGATTAACAGGCATTTGCTGAACTGCAGTCAGTTGAATTAGGCACATTAAAGCAGGGAAACCTCTAAAACTCGTAGGACAGTGTGCCTTGAGGACCAGGGCTGGGAAACACTGACCTAAACTAATGTTTGTTTATGGGACAAAGCTGATTCTCTTTCCCACTCTGAAGTCTTGTGAAGTTTTCTTTCAGTATTACCCTCTATTTAGCTCCATCCATATTCCCATCAACTCTGTACAAAAGTATTTGCCCAACATGACATCATGAGTCACCAAGGAGACGGGGCATTGTGGTTGATGTCCAGTGAAAAGTTTCTATCGGGTCTTGGCCCCTATGTGGCTTATAGCATTACACAATGTTTAGTCGTGAAATGCACGACTAAACATTGACTTGTCAGCAGATTCTCATACCTAAACTGTGGCTCTTTGCAGCCAATGCTTTGGTGGTCTTGGTTGTTTCTTTGATTTACGCTGTCCTTGGTCAGCCTTTTCCCTTAAGGTGTATGGTCATGGGTAACACTTTATTTGAAGGGGGTTGAATAAGACTGTCATGTCACCGTCATAAACATGACATAACATGTCATGAACATGAATAAGCCTTCATGAATATTTATGACTGTTGTCATAAAGCGTCATTCGGTAAATTATGACACTTTTAATACAAAGTTGACATTATTCAAAATGTCTTTGTTATGACTACTTGACATTAACCAAGAAATCATTACTGTTTAAACTTTACCTTTAATAACATAAAGTTACCTAATTTTTAAAGTGAAATCAGTAATTATTTTATAATAAATTTATATCAGTAATGATTTCTTGGTAATGTCAAGTTGTCATAACAAAGACATTTTGAATAATGTCAACTTTGTATTAAAAGTGTCATAATTTACCGAATGACGCTTTATGACAACAGTCATAAATATTCTTGAAGGCTTATTCATGTTCATGACAGGTGTTTATGACAGTGTCATGTCAGTCTTATTCAACCCCCTTCAAATAAAGTGTTACCTGGTCATGTCTCGGTAAAATAGCACCTGAGTCATACTCTTTAATGAGATTTCAATTATATTTACTAATTCACCTTCTTAAACTAATGCCCTAAGTCAGTTTTTTGCCAAAAGTTTTTTTTTTTTTTTTTTCCTAAATCATGTTTTGACAAAAAATGGCTTCAGCCATTGTTTCGGAAGGTGACAATTTGATATTGTTCTACAATCTAACAATTTTTAAACGTTCCTTATCTGTTCCTGGGACATCTGACACTGATTAGAAGATCAAGGTCTGTTCTATGATGTTCATCAACTTTTATTTAGCGAGTAGACAGGGCAAATCCATACCATGCTTTTCAGACTGTTGTTCTTAAATTATAATTTTTTTGTCCACCATTCATCTATTCAGTTATGAGCTACTTTGTGATACTCTTCATTGTAAAATAAATAAAAGTTTATTGATTCATCAAGTTACAAAACCTTACAGAGTCCAATAGGTGTGAATACTTTTTCAGAGCGCTAACATGCAGAGCCTGACCACTATTCATTGAAAGCAAAACATAATGTTAACTGCAGATGCTCTAATCTTATATTAATATTTGTACCTGATCCGATATTGAAAAATTATTTTAGATGTGGTATTGGTCATCTATTCTGGTTCATAAAGGCAGATCTATTCAGTCTAAAGCATCGTTTACACCGCAGCCTGAAGTGACCCAATTCCAAATTTTTTGACGTAATGCGACTTGTATCTGATCTTTTCATGACAGTCTAAATAACACGACGGGTTCTTTTCGAATGTGATGCAGGCCACTTGGGTGTCGGATACGTATCCGATTCAAATGTGACCTAACACCCAGGTTGCATTCATCCGACCTGAACGTCACAGATACTCGACAAATGTCACTATTCTGTGTCCTGATATGTGCAAGTGGGAAGAAAAAGTACAACCATGGTGGACTATAATGAGGATTAAGTTGTTAATATGCTACTCCGGTCAGACAACAACTTCAAATGTGTAAGCTATGCTCCACCGTTGGCCTCCATGTTTACTTCCACAAACACTGAACACTTCTTTTTATGGCGGTTGGCAAAACACTGAGAACTCTGATGTTATTGCACCCTCCACTATGCACGCGGGACACTTTCAGGTCATTTGCTTGTTCACACTGCAGAACACGTACATGTTGCATATATTTGGAAGTGTGAACGGCCACAGCAAAAAATCCGATTTGACAAAAAATCAGGACCGGGTCACTTTAGGCTACATTGTGAACGCAGCCTAAGTCTGTGGTTTGTGTCTGTGCTGAATGATGTAATGCTTATTTATTTATTTTACATTATTTAATAGAATTCCTAATTGCACTTCCTAAACCATTTGAAAGAAGGTTTGTTGCAGTTTATTTTTGTGTTTGACCAAGGTAGTCGACCTATTGTTTTTGTCAGTTCCAGTTTCTTTATTTATTTTACATTTGCTGTTGCACTGATTGAACAAATAAAACTTTGGTTGTTTTTACATGTTTGACTACATTTGCACTGGCGCAGAGTTATCAAAAAATATAATTCAGTACATTTATGTCTGTTTTTATATAAAAAAGAAAAGTTTAAAGTCAATTCAGCACTGTTTTTCTGTATCGTATCGGATCTGTATCGGCTGATGCTGAACCTCTTATAACCAGAAGTGAAAAGAGTGTATCAGTGCATATATGTTGTTAGCGTGTGGATAGTACTCAGGACAGGAGAATAAAACTACCCTTCGCAATCCTCCACATGCTGAAGCTTGAGCAGCTATTCAAACAGAGGGTCCTACTTTTGCACAGATGGTCACACACTTATTTCTTATTTTGGGAGAGAGAGAAATACTCCATTTATATGTGTGTGTGTGTGAGTGTGAGCGTAATCACTAAAATTACAGGGGACGTAATGGAGCTCAGGGAGCGTCAGCCTCCTTGGCTATATTGCTCACAAACCATGATAGCATTGCTGTGGTTTACCACTCGTATTCATGCCAAAGACTTGAAATACCCGCTAGTGGACCACTTTTATAAGTTTTACCCCATACACATCTTTGACGGTGTACAAAGTGGAAATTTGCGGCTCCCAAATTTAGTTTATTCTGACTGCAGCCGTGTCGGGGAAGCCGAGATTTAACGTTGGAATATTTCAAATAAAATCAGCTCAGAGTAATATTTTACCGTTTTGGGATTTTTTTTCTAATAAAAGAAAACATTTATTATGAAGGTTTAAGACTGGTCTACTCTGCTGCTCAGTAGGGTACAGTGTTGTAAATTATTGCCTCTTAAAAAATAAGCATATGTGATTCTATCAATGAGTCATTCTCAGAAAAAGTGGAAAGAAAACAGACAGTTGGCTTTTTTTGTCCCAGCAGCTGCCTCAGCCTGTAATTTAGGATTTATTTCAGGTTAGTTTTCCAAGATACGGCCCATACCACCACCAAGCTGGAAGTGTTTGTTTGTTCTGCTACAACCACGTAGCACATCTGTCAACATGTGGATTATCAAATCAGAAACAGTTTTGATTTAATTCATTAAGCAGAAGAGAGTTCAAGTAGGTCTTACTCCAAAACAGATTTTCAAAAGCTGTGATCTCTTTTATTGACCAGTTAGACAGAATAGACTTCCAAGAGGTCTTTATGAGAACCATTTAAGACGTTTTCAAATCCTGCAAGGTTTTATTTTGTGACTTTAAGTTTATTCCTTCTTTTTTTTTTTTTTTTTTTTTTACTAAAAACTTCAGTTTTTTTTCCCCCCCTACACATCCGGCTGTTTTTAAAGCGGACAC
>NW_015113155.1:22548-36365 GCF_001443285.1 Poecilia latipinna | reverse complement strand
TTGAGAACCATTTAAGACTTTTTTAAAACCTGCAAGGTTTTTTTTTTTGGCTTTTAGTTTTTTCCTTTTTTTTTTTTTTTTTTTTTTTTTTACTACAAACTTCAGTCTGATTTCACCTCCTACACATCCGGCTGCTATTCAAGCTGACACTGGCCAAAAGGTAGCGTGCACTCCGGTTTACAGTCCATCACACGGTTGACGTAAAACAGATAGACAACACCTTAGGATCACAGTAATTGACCTGACTGTGTGTGATTTTGTGTATGTGTGTCTTTTGACCGTGGGAGGAAAACCTACACATCCACAAGGAGAAAATGCTGCTCACAGAAAAGAACCAGCCATCAGGCCAAAAACCAAAATGCATTTTCAGTGCAGTCCTTGGACACAAGCCTGTTGCAATGAATCAATTAATCACATGATAAATTAAAATGGGATCGTTAATGTCCATTTTGATGATTAGTTGTTTTTTTTTTTAAGTTTACAGTGATTTCATATTCCATTTTATTTATGGCTTCTCTTGTGCGAAGTTTTTATTTCAGTTTTTTTTATTATTTTTGGTTTATGTGTTTTTTTGGATATGTAAAGTATATTCCATGTCCATTGTTTAATATTCTTTACAAAATGAAAGTTTATTAGTCTTTGAGATGGCAAACTTGTATAATTATGCCATCGTCAATATATTACTTCTCAAAACAAATATATTATCGTTTATCACATTAATTACTGGGACAGTTTATCGTCCAGCAGAATTTGTTGTCGTCACAGGTCTGGTTGGGCATGAAAGTCATGATCATCATTTTACTTTGAATGTATTTGCAGTTAAATGTTTAAAACTGGAACTCAGGTCAGTCTGCAAGACCTACAGAGTGAGAAACCCTCACTTCACTCAAATGAACACATCACAGTCCAAAAATGTAAACCAAGAACTAATTACTATCACTTAAAACAGAAAACAATTATTTCTACTGTTGCTGCTAAAATACTATCTACATGTTGATTGCAACAGCTATTGTTCTTAAACGTTTCATAATACCACGTTTTCAGGTTTGCTGTTTTATATCATAGAAAATAAACCAAAACAAAAGCATTCTGATGAATTTGATGGACACAGTTTGGTTATTCGGGGATGCATGGTGGTTCAGTTAATACCACTGTTTCCACAGTAGAGAGAAAATTGGAAATTTAACATCAGTGATTGGCCAAAAAAACCGCAATCGGTGCACTTCCACTTGGTACACTTTGGTACTAGTAACAGTTCATTACTTCTCTGGAACCGCATTCATTGTCACATTCTCCATTTGTTTCTCTTTACAGGACTAACATGGTTTTTAATGTTCAAAGCCTGTTTTATGTGTCTCAAAACAAGACAACAAAAGCTATGGGGTGGGCCCAGAGTCAAATTAGTGGGCTCATAAAAAAGCAGGAATAAAGTTAATCTATTGCTTCCCTTGTTTCATCTCCGTCCAGAAAATCGTACCTGCTAGTTAATAAGGTTCTCTGACAATTAGGAAGACGAGCAGTCTGAGTACCCCGTGGTGAAAGTGTGCAGCTTCAGAGGCAGAGCAGAACCCACAGTCACGCACAAGAAATCTGCTTCGTCTTACATTAGGAAACAAAGCCACGCATTAAACACAGAAGTTACTTCTACCGAGGGAAGGCAAATCAAACAAAAAATCCTTGGCATGCATTATTTATATGAGGGTAATCTAGTGTGTCTTTCTTTGTAGCTTTAGCATAGATGATCTCTCCAGAAATGCTGAAAGTTAACTTGTTTTTGTAGAATGCAGCTGCTGTGAATTTTAACTTGATGTGAAAGTCATACAGTATTAGGAACCCTGGATTTCAGCGATGAGGAAAACACAATAAAACACGGAATTTTACAGATATACAGTGGTACTTTGGCCGCTGCAGCTCCTGTACCACCCATTACCTAGTTACGCAGACTCGGCTTGTGCATCTGTTTGGCTCTCCCTTCGACACAGACAGAATGAACCAGTCACCCATGGTGGAAACTCTCTGAACTCTGACGTCTTCCCCAAAAAATAAATTCATACCTCGTAGCTTAACGCAAGCTTCAGGGCCACTAAGTTTTATAAATGAGAGAAAATGTTTCTGAACGTTTTGTCAGCATGTGGTCGATTGGAGGCACAAGGATACAATGACTACTCAGAGACACACAGGGGAAGCTAGCTAGCTGCAACACCTCAGTCCAGTTGATGGCGATAACATAAGAAGATCGTAAGCTGCCAATAAACTCAATAGAAGAAGTAGCTAGCTATGGGCAGTCATGTTTGCTAACTCTTGAACATGCAAATAGAGTTGACGGTACTTATTGCTCTGTGCCTCAAATCAGATATTCCTTTGAGGAAAAAAGGCAAACAAACTTCCATCAGTTTTGGCAAAGCAGTGAAAACGGGGAATAAATGGGAGCTACATAAGTATTTTGGTGTTGAGTTCAACTCCAAGACATTTTTAAAAGGCATATTTTCTTTATTAAAAAAATGAGATTCACGCCAGCCCTGTTTAGTCCGCTTTAATCGAACTCTGGTGTGTTTGCCTAGAAAGTTGGGTCAGCTTAGGAAGGTGTGAATCAAACCAATCAGTTGACCAAAAATGCGAAGTCTGGTCCGCCTACAAACCGAGGTCTCGGTCCGGTTGAAGTGAACTCTGGTGCAATTTGAATGCGTATGTGGATGCAAGAGGACCAAAGACTGCATTGAAAGCAGGAAGCGAACTACAGCGCAGGGCATTCTGGGTCAACAGAGCCTGAGTCTAGCAATACAGGCAGAAAAGGTTTATAGCCTTTTGCCAAGGAAAAAAGCGAAATCCTACAACTGCTAAAAGAAATGATGGGGAAACAGTTTAACGTCTTTTAAACATGTCTGTTGATTTGTTCTTTTTCTTTTTTTTCATTCACACCATAACTACATACTTTTTGGGATAATAAATATGAATAAAAATGGAATTCAGCAAAATTTTAATGGAAAAAATTGAATTTGAGAACAAAATAAAACTGAAGTAGGAAAATAATAAAATGTAGTTATTAGGGCCCAACACACATCTCACTATGCAATGTTGAGTTCATCATTAAATAGGGAAGCATGCTTCTTGGCAAAGCAACTTTTTTTTGGATGTTGTTCCTCTCCTTGACATCTATTTTCCCACTTAATTAACAAACCGTGACAGACAATTTTCCTGTTTAATTTCTGCTGCGACAATAACATTGGAACTTCCTTTTTTGTGTCTTTTTAATTCAGTAGGTGTAAGCAGTAACCAGGTGGTCGTCCCTGACAAAGTGAACGCGGTGCTGGGAAAGAACATCACGCTTGGCTGCAGGATCCTGGTGGAGCCCAACCTGAGTCTGACGCAGATCTCCTGGGAACGCCGTCTTCCGTCGGGTACCATCACCTTGGCAGTGTTTAACCCCGAGTACGGAACCTCGTACGGCCAAGAATACGGCAAACGCATCTCGTTTGTTTCCCCGTCCATACGGGACGCCACTATCATCATCGAAGGAGTTGTTTTTTCTGATATCGGGTCATACACCTGCAAAGTGGCGACTTTTCCTCTGGGCAACACGCAAGCGTCGACCTTTGTTAACGTTTCAGGTAATGTAGAATCCTACTGTCGGCTAATACATCTGGGTTATTTTATTTTTAATATAAAAAATTTACAGAGCAGTTCACAGCACAGTAGTTTGTTGTGGTAGAACAAAGCTTGACAGACCGCTAAGCGTTTTCTCTGGAGAAATGAACCGCTGCCTCCTTAGAAAGATGCCAGTTGTTCTTAAGAATCTGCAGCTGAGAGAAGCACCTCTTGTCTGACCTCAAATGTCTCAAATTTGAATCATTCAAAAACTTATGTCACTGCTGCCTGAAAACACTATTTTAAATGTTTTGGTGTGTCTGACCTGCTGCCCTTAGAACAGAATGAAGGAACTTCAGACTGAATCTGAATCAGACACAGCAACAAGTTAATTGCAGGGTGTGATACAAAATGAGTCTCATAACATTCAGTTACATTTTACCAACTTGGATGAAAATGAGATTTGGGAAGGGGAAAAAAAAACATTTGCTCTATTCTGACTTTTAGTTTTCTTCTTTAAACATTTTTAGCATCCACTTGTGATCTGAATTGTTGATTTTCAACTGAAACAATGATGAGAAGTGATGAGAAGGTGCACAGCTTAAAAATAAGCTGTGCAACTTCTAAAGATAGTTTTCATCTTAAAATCATTTTGTCACTTTTAAAATGAGCAAAACTATGTTTTGCAGTGACTAAAAAAAGTAGTTTCAGGCTGTTTGTTTTTGTTCTTGAAGAAAACTTGGCTTTAATGTATATGACAAGGTAACAAAGCTCTGATCAGTTCACTTTGTGCTTTTAATTTTACTAAATACTTTCTCCCCTTTGTTGGAAATAACAAATTCATAACCATATAAACATATAGTCATTTGGAGTATGAATGTATTTGAACTGAATGACCACATTTCCCAAGAATCCTATTGTTGAACTCCTGCTAATTAAATGTTAAACTGCAGTGTCCTCATATTTCTGTGTGGAATACTCATTCTTTAATCTTCTTTTTTTTCTCGACACTCAGCATATGCTTTAAGCTCTAAATGTGACTCTGTGTCGAGAGTAGGAGATTGCGCTATTGGCTGCAGCTTCTTGTCCTCCTCCAGAGACAGGAGGAGACTCTGATGTTTAATGAGCGGCACATTAAGTATTGCTGCAACAGCCGCAGTGTCTGAAACCTCGTGGAGTTCAATTACACCTTGCTGTCTTCTCTGAGCAGATTCTCAGGCTGTTTTATTTATTTTTTTGTGCTCATAGGGAAAATGTACACACATACCCAAACACATACCTTCTTTACAATTCAGATGTAATTAGGGTGTGATTACAGAGGAAGTATGTGTCCTTTTCAGTCTGATATGCAGCGTGTGGGAATTAGGTTACCCCACTGGGTAATTTTCTCAGACGTTGGAACATCACAGTTTGAAGAGTTAAACGCAGTCAGTTTATATTCCCAAGCGCCCTTTTTATGTCCTTCGTGTTTGTTTTGACGTGTATGTTTAAAATTCCTCTTTTCATTATAATGAAGCTCATAATTCCTCTGCAGCTGTGTGATACAGCAGCAGCAGTGCCTTGCAAGATTATTTGTACCTCGCTTTTCAGAATTTCTGGCAAATGAAAATCTGAATTGTATGATGTGCATGTATTCACTCTTTGATAGCTTAAATAAAACCTGATTCAATCAGTTCAGAAGTCACTTAAAGTGAAACTGTTTGGGGCTGTGTGATGTAAACCCGTACCGTTTTAAATAGCTGCTCAGTTCACCTCAGGAGGCCAGCACTGAGATGGGGTCAGGCAAAAAATAATGCAGAACTAAACCAATTTAGACGAAAACGTCAAAATTCACACAGAAACATAAAGGTAGAACCCCAAGTAACCTATTTAGACAGTCTATCAACAAAAGATAGGTTGATTCGGGGTTAATTACACTTTAAATAGTAAGCAGAGAGCAGCACTTCTGTGTTTTTAGCTGTAGTGTAAATCAAGTTGGAAGATGGATGGAGCTAAACACAGAGAAGAAAACCTGTTAGATGCTGCAAAAGACTCACAAAGTGGGATATAGTTTCACATTCCAGTGTGACAACAACTCCAAACACGGCTGGAGCTACAGTGGAATGGTTTAGATCAAGGCATATTCATATATTAGAACAGCCTAGAAAGTCCAGGCCTAAATCCAATGTCGGATCTCTGACAAGAAACAAAGGTTGCTATAAAAATATCAATTCATCAATGTATCGCAATCCATTTTTTTCCAATTCAGTATGGATTCGGGTAAACTGATTGCATCCCACTAGTCAGAGGGTTCACAACATGGTTAGCAACGAGATCCGTGTGCTGTTTTATAGTAAATCATTCCCCTTTGTACATTTCCCACACTTTCTGTTTGTTGGACAAGGATGGGAATTACACGGCAGCAATGTTAATTAGCTAGCTGAGCAGCTAGCACCTTTTCTTAGACACCAGGAACCCATCGGATACCTGTCAGTGCGGCCACCAAATACTCAAAAGTGAAGTCGTCTTCTTCTTGAGTTTACTGGCGGTTGGCAGAGAGGTGTGCAGTTCCACCACCTGTTGGTGAGGTGTGTGGGTCAGAACTGCAGTTCGTTCAAATATGCTTTAAAATGATGGTTCGTAAATGATGTGAACTATCTCACTTTCTACAATTTTTCACGTTTACATACACTCTATGTCAACTTTAATACCATACTGTCATGTTTTAATTTGACACAAGCGTTACTGTGCTACTGTTTTACTTTCAGATATTTTACTTCTCCAAAATGCTGACGTATGCACCTTTAAAGTAATGAATACAACCACGATGGTTTACACAGGCAGGAAAAACAAAAAAATACTGTTATTCATTTGTCTTCCAGTGAACTGGTTGTATGCTACTTTCTACTAAATCAACACTGAAGTATTTAAAGCAACATTGAAGGGACATCTAATTTAACTATGATCCAAACACAAATGCATTCCATAAATTTCTGACTTTAATGAGTAAAAACATTGAAAATCATGTATTAATTTCATAAAAGTGTAATAAATTCTTCCCACATCTTATTTTCATTAGCTGCATCTTCGTGCCCACTACCACTAATTCAGATAAGTCAAATGAATTGCAACTTTTTGAATCTACTAAAAAAAGAAATAAAGAACGAAGGAAACCTCCTAAATACGACCATGAACATAGAAAAGGACTGTTTTTAAAGCCCTTGACCTCTAACGTACCCTTCGATACTTGATTTATGCCATGTGTGTTGTATTTACTTCCTTTTCTACCCATTGCTTTTATATTTTCCCCTACTGCGATTCCGTGTTTGATTCCTGTTTATATTTTGAGGATCATGAAAAGCACACGGCTGCATTTTCATTCCTTTCAAATTAACTACAGTAACAACATGGAACAGCCAAGCCCGTGAGTAATGGACGAAAGTCACGGCACGTATTGTAATGTCTAACAGGTGCAGTGGATATTGGCTTTATTTCAGAAGTCACACTCTCCATCCAAAACATCTCCAATATGAGCAATGTCACGAGAGAGAAACACAAATATTTACCCATACATTAGCTCTTCTGGCTTGGGTTTTCTTTTCTCCTCTAGTCGACAACAGGAAAGGACAAAAATATTTAGGCAACGATTTAGTCGGCGAAACCCCTCTCGTGTAAGCAGAAGGAAGGAAAATATTACCCTAAGTGAATAAGCTACAATGACCCCTTTGTTTTTAACTACTGGTAGGTCAATGGAAATCTACTGAGCAGTTCAGTTACTTGAAAACAAAACAAGGATGCAATTAGGTTTAGAAAGTGGATTTTACAGATAAGGAAACTACCGCTGCGTTTTTGCAAGGAACCTATTTTCGTCCTACAGCGCTCTCTCCTTTGCCCTCTTCATGATTGGACTCTTTACTCAGTCTTTAAATGGAGGTTTTAAGTCGGCTCAAAATGAGCTAAGTGTCGTATAATTTGCTTGCAATAAAGTACTTTCAGATCTGCCTTAACAGAATTCTGGATTTTCCCCGAGTCAAAATGTCGCATGCAAAACGTTGCTGCTTTGTTATAGCATCGTAAGTTGTTTTTTGTTTGTTTGTTTGCTTTTTCTTACATAACATAAATACTTTTCTACCGTTTTGCTTCTTTTTCACGCATCCTTTTTTGTTAAAAGTGCACTTTCCCACTGGGTTCAGATGTTGTGTGTGAATCGAAAAGAGTCGTAGGCATATTGCTGAAGGGAAATTATTGGCCTTTTCCCACCCAACACTTTTCCACTCATCCAGAGGGTTCTCTTCGCCACTCCCCAAAATGAACACGTCCGTCTAATTTGGTTATTCTGATGTTTCAGCTGGCCGGCCTGCCAGCATAGAGCAGCTACTGTTTTAAAGGTCAGAGGGCTGCAAGGAGGGGCAGAGAGAAGTGAGTGAAGAATGTGAGGGCGGAGCCAGGAGGTCAGCGTCCCCGCCCCTTCTAAAGGGGTACATGAGGTGGATGCTTATTTTTGGAAAAGAAGGAAAACGGGGTAACAGTTGTATTTTTTCTTGTTCGGAATTTGCTGCTGCACCTCCTTGTTGGCTAATGATAAGGAGCAAGATGGGAGATTTTTAATCCAACAGCTTGTAGGATTTAGCAGGCAGCGAAAGAGGAGGCGGTGTGCTGCAACACGATGCAGACAAAATAAACCAGAGCACACTGTAACCTGCTTTTAACCGGGCCTGTTGTTTATTCAGTTCCCCTCCAGTAAACGTTTTCTTCTCTTGTCTCCTTTTTGTCCTTAACTCTACGACTGTCAGCGCTGACAGTGTGTGGTATGTTGTTTTATTTTTCTTCTCATTCTTTCTGTCCAGAGCATGGTTGAGACGAGTTCGCTCTTTGCACAAAAGGAAGCGCGGTTGCATAATTCTGGTCACGTTCCTCCTACATAGACCTGCTTGTCGAGTCATTCTCAGAGAAATGGTGTAACATCGTCCCAGCGCAGAAACTGTCAGACGGAGGGCGACTATTGTGTTATATGTAGTCGAAAATAAACAGCAAAGAGCAGAGCCCCTATGCAATCTTTAAAAAATATGAAGTCGGAATTTAATAGCTCCCTATACAGTCCAACTGATTAAGTTAGAATATTATTGGTAAGCCTTTTGATTTCAGGAGTTTATCACTGAGTGAAACACTTTAAGTTGTTCCTTTAATGCCAAATGTGTCGTTTTTGATGCGAATATTTCTCTAACAAAGTACTTTCCTTAAAAAAATTCACTACAATAAAGTAAACATTTTGTGTTTTTAGTTATAACGACTAAATCAACACAAAAGCCTGATAAATTAATTGTGGTACAAACAAATTTAGAAAACAAGCCCAGGAGTACAAAATGGTTTCTTTTCTATAATGAAACACTTTCAATGTTTAATTTTAAAAATAATCAGAATTTTTATTAACTAATTATTTAAGTTACCAGGTTTTAAAGGGTTATTTATACACAGATGGAGTAGGGATATGGACAATAAATCAATAGCAATATAATTCACAAAAGACAAATGATCAATACCAATAGATAATATGCCTGATAGAATATTCAATATGTAGACTATCAATGTAGGCAGAGGAAAAGCTTTAGCTGCTCTACGTTGAACTGACTTGACCTTTGGTTACTGAGCAACAACTTGCTGAGTAACTTGCGTAGAAGCTGTTTCAGGTTTCTCCACCAGGCCTCATGACTGCTTAAAATAAAAGAAAAAACAGGAAAGTTCATGCCACCAGTTTTTAAATATCTTGAATATTTCTGATGTTTAAAACAAACAAATCTAATCTGTAACTATTAATATCGACCGATATGAAATGCTTATATCATAATCATAATACTTTTTTCAAACATCCCTAAAGTGGATGTTTGAAAGCCTTTATTTCTGTTAATTATTTTTGATTTTTCACTTACAGCAAATAAAAAAAAACATGACATTTGAAATCCCACCAATAGAAAGACTCTTTCTAAAAACAGAAATGTGGGCTTAATGAAAGGTATCTCTACAGGATTTTATTTTAGAAAGGTACTTTTAATCTGACAAATGAGACTCATTGGAGCGTGTATTCTAATTTACTGAATATGACGGTAAGCATAAGTAAGGAAAAATAAAATAATGCATCAAATATTGCTATTTACTTGATAGTATAGTTTTTAAAATTAATGAGCATTGGAATTTTGAGCTGGGAAGAATGTGGAATATTGACCTGAGAGCCTCAGGTTTTTTCTCTCCTTTAAATCTTATGGAAACCTCTGACAGTTGTGGACTTCACTGAAACCAGCTAGTTATGTGTTTCAGCTGTAGATCACAATAAAAAAGAAACAGTACACAGTAGTAAGTTTACACTTTTTTTTCACCAAAGTCCTAATTGGCAGCATTCCCTCTTTTCCCATGTCTCAGCCTTATGATCAATATATTTTGAAGGGCAGGTTTGCTTACAGAGACTTCATAATCCATTTTATTTGCTTTTGATTTGTTTATTTATTTCAGACATTTAAAATGTCTTCCCGTTCCAGAATTAAATGTTCTTTATAGATTAGTTTATTGATCTTCGAGAGTGTGTACTTGCCATTTTTGTGCTGTTAATTAACAATGCTCTCAAAACGATAATATTATCGTTTAACGCTGTCATTTCTGGGATAATTTATGGCCCAGCAAAATTTATTGTGACAGGTCTACTTCTTGCTGCGAGTGCTCCCAACTGCACCACTGTTCAGTCCACAATGAGAAACTCTCCACCTTAATGTAGATGGCTGTGTAGAACTGTTTGTCAATTTTTAATGTGCGCACTCTGGGTGAAAGACGGAAATCAATGTTTTCTCTTTTAGCAGTTAAGTACACTAAGGTGACCGGACATTACTAATTCATACATGAACACGAAAAGATCACTAATAATTGTTTCATCATCTATTCAGTTTTTGTTGTTGTTGTTGTTTTCTCCTCCTATAAACAGTGGAGCCCAAGGTGTACGTGTCTGCAGGCCCCGCGCCTCTTCTTGACGGCGGGGACGAGGCGCTGGTGGCTACCTGCATCGCGGAGCGCGGGCGGCCCGCCGCTGAGGTGTTCTGGGAGGCCGAGCTGTACGGGCGATCTGAGAAGCAAACTCAGGAGGAAGTCAACGGCACCACCACGGTGCGCGTCAACTACATGTGGAAGCCCCAGAGCTACGCCCAGGGAAAGATGCTCACCTGCGTGGTGCGCCACCCAACGCTGCAGACAGAGTTCCGCATAGGCTACAAGCTAAATGTGCAGTGTAAGTGCTGAATTAAGACAACACACATAGTTCTATCTGAGAAAAATCATGATAATTTTCTTTTGATACAGTTGAAATCAGAAATTTAGATACACTGAATAAAAAGACATTTTTTTCTCACAGTCTTTTATTGTATTATCTTAGTGAGAATTACTAAAATGACTTCTATTTGCTACATTGCACAAAACTTGGCAAGAAGATTTTTTTGATATCTGTTTGTAACTTTCCTTAAATTCAAAAGTAGAGTTAAATACAATTAACACAGTCAATGCTCCATTTGATATATAAAACTTTATTAGATATGGCCTTGACTTTATTTGAAATATAATGGACACAGAGGACAAAAATGAAAGGAGAAAGCAAAGTGAGACAGGTGGGGAAAAGGTTTAAAGGAGATGGGAGTACAGGAGAGGAAGAAGCATAGAGAGAACACAAGTCGACACCCTAGAAGTCTGCCTCCACGCCTGCAGAAAGAGAGAAAACCAGAACCACAAACAACATATATGTAACAATAGTTATAACATTACTGAAAATCACACAGTACAAGTTAGTACGAGGTGTTTTTAGTGGCAACTGCCTCCCAACATTCATTGTATCTGAAAAACATCTGAATCTAAATGTTTAGAAACATTTGTCAGTCGAGCGCTCTGACTCTGTGTTTTTCGAAATGGGAAATACTTTCAGTACAGTTGAATTTCTCCATTTGTTTTGTCTTGAGGAAAAAAATATCAGGGTCTTTTTTCATTCAGCTGACTGGTAGTGGAGAGCAACATGTGGGGGAGGGGCAGCATTGTGTTTCGCTAAGCTGCATTCACCCCAAAAAAGTTTCAGTTGCTCGGGGACGTTCTCCGCCGTCTCATCAGAAGAACTTCAAGCTATAAGATAATGTTTGTAAATGTACAAGTTAAGTTTTAAAACTGTTTAAAATCTTAATGCCAGGAAAGGTTTAATGCCTCCCTGCAACAATAGTTACAACAATCCCCTTTATTTTTGTAAGAAAGCAATAGTGTCAACTAAAAGTAAACTGAAAGCATCAGCTAAAGTATGGATTTGAAGGAAGTAATTTCGATGAAATTAAAGTCAGAATTGCAAAGGTGCCCCATGCTTCCTTAACAAGCAGACTGTTAGTCTGTTTGTTCTGTGTGAGTGGAGACTAATGAAGGTGTTTTATGAAATATTGATCAAGCCTTTAGAGCAACACAAGTAGCAAGAGGCTGCCGGGCGCAGCGGATGGAGACACACGGAAACCAAGGTTAATGCAGGAAGAAAGAGGCTCTCTAGTTCAATAAATCATGTCAAGTGCAGAGGCAAGAGGTTTTAAGTGCAAAAGAAGCACAATTTTGAACTGTGTGGAATAGGTTCAGTGGACGCAGCAAGTAGTGACACCTTCGCCTGGAATGCAAACAGTTCCTTCATCTGCCCTCTAGAGAAATCAAAAGGAAAAATTAGATATCTGTGTCACTATTTGCCATGTTTTATTACAGTGGCGTGCGTTGCGCTTCAGTTATTTCTTCCCAGTGACGGTGCAGGTCTGGGTTATTATGTGGCAGGCTGGATCTGCTGACTGACTCTGCTGTTTTCTAACTTTCCATCAACGAACGCTCATTTGTTTGCTCTCCCAGCTTGATTTAACCGGCAGATGCTGTGGCCTGTTACCATCCTGTGATTACAATACATGCTTTGTTCCTTCTGGAAAAGCTCATTTGTCACCTGGCTGCTTGAATTTTAGAGACTAACTGTGAAGCTTTAGTCTTCTATCGCTGGAAGAATGATTTGATTAAGTACAAGACATGATTCAATTCTGTTCAACTCAAATGTACTTTATTTATACCAAAGGGAAATGTAATTGTCATGACTCATATCTTCCAAGTATCTCTAAAGGGTTCTTGCAGATGAAGATTCTGTGGGCAGGAAGAATCTCCAGTAGCAGTCTTGCTCATAGTCTGATGACATCTCTGATTGAAGACTGTTGCTCCTGACTTTTATGACATGTTAGCAGCTCAATTTCCGAACAGCAGAGATGATATTCCACGGCAACATATGTTTAATGACACCATTAATTTACACCTCCTTTGGTTATGACACTCCTATTTATATCTGTAGGTGTTGTCATATCAGCCCTTATTGGTCCGCTTTAATCAACTCCAGTTCATTTGCCTAGAAAGTCTGGTTTATTTGAGAAGGTGTGAATGTGTCATCAAGGTCTGATGTGGATCAAATACAGACCTTGGTCTCTGTTCGGTTAAAAAGAACTGTGGCGTAATTTGAATGTTTATGTGAACACCAAGATCACCAGAGACTGCTCCAAAAGCAGCAAGTGTAGCATAGCACAGGACATTCCGTTAAATTCAACCAAAACAAACGGGTGAGTCCAGCGTTAGCAGGAGAAATTATTTGTGGTTTTTTGCCAAAACCAAATGAGACATCCTACAACTGTTAAAATCTGATGCCACTCCATTTGTTCACATTTCGCGAAGAACCAAGTTGCACTCAGCGCTTCAGAGGTTTTTGTGTCGTTTTCCTCAGTGGTTCTTGGTGCAGCGCCACCACAGGCGAGGCAAACCTTTGCGATTTCTCAAAGGTTTTGGCTCATTTGACTCAGTGCAGTTTGAAAGCGAACTGCAGCAGATGAAAATGTAAAATAAGTTGTAATTTTGGTCCCCAATCGAACCAAGACTACCAGGCTGTCAGGAGTGAAAACACCGTCTGTCTATCCGTCTGGCTAGAAAGCTGGGCAGAGAGACCTTGGAGTCCATATGATCCTCACCCATTGTGATCGAGGGAAGACATGGTTTGAACTTCCTCCTTCTCTTTCTGCTCTTTGGTCTGCATCCATGAAGCCTCCTGTTGAGCCTCTCTGGGATTTGGGGTCATAGTTCAGATGTTAATTGAACTTTGAAATTCAAGCAAGCTGCTTTGAGTTGTAAAAGCAATGAATTGTTGCCACGGTCAAGAAGAAATATCATTAATGAAACATTAATGGATA
>NW_015113155.1:0-17287 GCF_001443285.1 Poecilia latipinna | reverse complement strand
ATTCCTTTAGTGAACACTTTATCATTTTTAGTAAATGACACATCTACAGCTAAAGAAATACTTCTGACAGTGAAAATCTCAGTCTTTTTTGCTTGACTACACCAATAGAGTAGGGCTGACCTGTTGACTAATTTTTAACTAACCAATTAATAACTGAAAAGCAACCAGTGCATAATAGGATGTTTTTTTGTTTACAGAATTTGAGCAGTGTCAGACTTCTGCGTAGAACATATTTACAGAAAAAAAAAGTGTTTTTTTAACTTAAATCCAAAATATATAGACTTCTTGTGCTGTTTTGGGCTAATTACTGCTCTTAGTACGTTGTTCCTTCAACAAATTGACTTTTTTTTAGTCTGTGTAGTCTAGTTAACAATTTCTCATTTACTAAATTAGTCTATGATTATTTCAACAATCGATTCATCATGATTAGTCAAATGAATCTTTTCAGCCGTAGCTGTGAGCCTGTTTCCCTTGTAGATGCCTTTTGTACCGGGACATTTTACATTAAAACTGGGTGAACGTATGTCTTTTACTTGGGAAATGATTCACTAAAGAGAAGACTAGACACCGGAGAAAGAGGAATGGGCAAAGATTCTTCAATTACGATGCTGAAATATCATGAAATATTATAGAAAATAAACCAAGCTCTGCCCTGTTGACATAATGTGGGTTTGTACTGGTATTCACAGCAACTGTAACATTCACAGCAATATTAACTATGGTAAACACGATTTATTTTAAATATTGTTTTTTTTTTTGTTTGTTTGTTTTTGTTTTTTTTCAAATTTATAAAAATTCAGATTCTAAATCCTTTATTATTATATTATGATGCATTGCTAAAAGGTTATTTCAAAGATTTTACAGAGGGGTGCATAGAAAATGTAGAGCATGCTGTATATTGAAATACTTCGGCATTTTAAATGAAAGCTTGCTAAAGGGATTCTTGACATATTATTATATTGCTAAAATAAAGTGCTGCACACATCCAGAGTTGGTTTGAGTTATCCAGGACCTCATTAATACTTCCTATTGGAGCTACATTCTCGAAAAGGCCCCAGATACTCATCATGTGAAACTGTCTCAGCAGGAATGGAGTCTGGAAAAATGTCCTAATATATAAATTCACAATGCCCTAAAAACCTTTGAGATGTTGTTAAATATTTCCCTGTTGTATAACATGACAGTAAACACTTTAAGAATCATATTCAGGTTAAATCTTCCACTGGAGTACAGTAAAAACTTCATTGAATATATTGGTAGTTTGAGCTGGTTGGCAGCTAGCAAATATGAAGATGCCAAAATCTGCAAGTATTTCTGAGATATGCAGACCAAAAAATATGTTCCACAACGTCAAAACAAGCATGACGTGGGAGACAGGCTGCTGCAGTCGTTCCAGATTGGCTTATTAAACCTGCCTGGCTGTAAAAGAAGAAGTTTGTATCTATAAATTACTGATAGTCTAACCCTGAAGCCTGGACACTGGAGCTGTTGCATGTAGTGCTGAACCCTTTGGGAAGACTCCCTGCTATAAATAAAAGACTCTAAACGGTAGTTCCCGTTTAAAGCAGCCGGCCTGTTGGCAGCTTTCCGTCTTCATTAAAAGCTTCATGCTTACTGTTTGCTCTGGTGGCTCTGACCTTTTCAGCTTGTTGTTATGTCACAGATATTAGCTGAAGCTGCTTTATATCCACAATATTTCATCTATGGAAATCTTTTTCTTTTTTTTTTTTTTTTTTTGTTAATTTGTGCGCAGATTGACAATAATGTAAATAGAAATGATTGTATCGTTGTTTTGTTTAAGTTAATTGTGATTGTCTATTAGGATTTTCTAAAGCATATGTTGATACTGTACTATAGGTGAATACTGAATTTCCATGAGGTGATTAGTAGTATTTTTTTCACTTTACTAAATTCATTGTCCAGACAAATATTTTTCACCAATGCTCTCCTGGTGTCTTCTATATAGTTTTAAAGCTTTTATTGTGAAATTTTGACAGTTTGAATACCATACTTTGTGTTAAGAAATGTGCAGTGGTGGTTAGTGTTGTTTTTTGATTATTACTTATTCCACTTAGTAAGAAAAAAAAAACATTTTTCTGCAAATTAGAAAAAGAAAAATTCAGTCAGAGAAGCGCTACTTTAACATATTTTTGCTGAGGTAAAAGTATTTCATAAAAAAGCTAGTCTGAATAACTGATCATAACGTCTCATTAAATATTTAAAAATGAAATCAGACAGGCACAAGTTTTGTGTACCAAATGCTGGTATCTTAAAATGAAAAAAAATAATTCCAAATCAGGTTCAGCAGATAAAACATAATGTGAGAACAACAAAGTTTGTATAGAAACAAAGTCTGTCGTGTGTCTGGTTCATTTTTGAATTAAACAAACTTGTTCTTCATTTAGTTACTCAGTGGATAGAGTATCCAGCGATTTTAAAGTAAAGTAGCCATATTTCATAACAATATTAGGAAAAAGTGAAAGGTGCAGTGTAGTAAAACTAGTGCAGAACATTTTTTTATCCCAAAATGTTACTCACTCCCAAAAGTGTTCATATATTATGAACACTTATTTGGTGAAATAAGTGTTCACAAGATATGAACACATTTTTATTTCTGTGCTGTTTTGATGGTTTTAGCAGGATACAAAATAAAGTTAGAATGCTTAAAAAAATTATTATGATATTGTTAATATTTTAGCTGGGTAATCCTACAAATCTTATCAGCTGGTTACATGTTAAATGGTAACCAGGGTCTGATTTTGTAAAACTGTTTCCTGCTGTTTGCTGACCTTCTTAGCATTAGTTCCAGGTCAGCTAAGTGGAGGTGACTGCTAGCTGAAAAAAATGTGAAAATTTAGATGCACCATTTTGAGCAGGATAAAACCTGGTGTCATGTGAATTCTATCATTGTGCTTTAAAAGTTACAAATCTGATGTTCCTTCATTTGTCATTTACTCAGCCTATAAGTTAGCTAATTTAATTGAGTTTTTTTTGCCTAAACACTGAAACTATTTCCTTTATAGACAATTTCCTTACATCTGAAGGAAGAATTCATGTAATTTATCTGACATAATAATAGTTACCAAAATACAAATCAATACAAGGTCGAGCCAGTTGGATTTTTCTTTTCAGTTTTTGTCTGTTAAATGACGCAGACTAAAATATGTCACCTCTGGTTTCTGTGCAGGTTGGATGGAGCCATGCCAGAGGGTGTTAAGATTTCAAACAACAGCCTTTCTTTCACACGCCCGCTAGAGCGCAATGATTCTGCAATCTATTGCTGCGAGGTGACTAATGACATTGATCGCAGCACTCACAATGTCAACTTCTGGGTTCAAGGTACTTTTAACTTTTTTCTCACAGTTTGGTTACGTATTACCAGATCTTCTCAACTGTGTTTTTTTTTGTTGTTGTTGTTTTTTTTTGTTTTGCTTCAAGTTTTTCTCATGTAGGATAAAATTCAGTAATTAATGTCCCTAGAACAACTAAGCTTTAGTGTAAATGTCCCTGTCAGTATTCACTTTCACACATCCCCGGCAACAGAGGAGGACCACGGGCCCCAGATAAAGAGTATCAGGACTGAAAGTTTCCAGTGTTGTGGTTTTGGCAACATTAGATGACTCAGATAAGAAAGAAGCTGTTTATCCCTGCTGGTTCAGCAAAGTATTCACCCATGTAGCCTTTTTACTATGCTTTGTTAAGGTCAGGTTACACAGCAGGACATAATGAATTGGGTTGAGAGATTTGCAGCACACAGAAGTCTGTGTTTATACTCCATAAAACATCTTTGTTCAGCAGTAGATTGTGCCCCTACAGCACTGGAGCACCAGCAGCTCCGATTATTTAGCTCAGCTCAACACCTATAGATTAAACTGTGAAGTAATGGGAGAGTGGAGTTCACTGACTCTCCAAACAGGATTTACTTTCATTTGAATTTGATCCTGTTGATGCAATTAGAAGGCTTTGTTCACACTTAATTTTTTTATATGTTTGGCCATTTTGCAACCACAAACCTCTCTTAAATTTGTAAGGGTTTTTTGTTTATAATTTCTGTTCCTTAGTTTCTATTCATTGATTAGATCAGCTCTGTTTTACCTTAATTCAGTCCTGTAGTTGCTTTAGTTGTATTATCTTCCTAATGTCTAGTTATTGGTTAATGTTAGATTTGTTTTCCTAGTTACTCAGTTTATGTGCTCTCCTTTGCCCCTGGGCCATTTCCCCACTCTCTCCTCGGTCTGCCTTCCGCTCTCTTCCCTCACACTGCCACCCGTTTTTAATCATCAACCTGTTCCTTGTTCAAGTAATCAACCTCACCAGTATATATATATAACTCATCCTCAGTCACTCCTTGCTGGTTCCTCTCATTAAATCCCATCACTTCCCCTTTGACTCCAGACTGTCATTTTTCCCTGGATTCCTGTTTTTGTTTTTCTCTGGCTCCATGTTATTTTTGTAAGTTTTATTCTTCATTTTTTATTAAACATTTTTCATCTACTTGCTGTCTCTGTCTTTCTATGTTTGAGTCCAACGCTCCTGCAGCGCCACTCCTCCCACACGACTCCCCCACTCAGCTCCTTTAGACTAGCCAGCAGCAATTAGCAGCTGGTGGAACTTAGCATCTGCTGAGCTCATTATAGGAGCTACTTCTCAGTGAAAAGCTGGTCAAAACGTTGTTAATAGAGTAGAGTTAATGAAGGAGCCATGTTGTTATGACTTCCTGAAAACAGAGTTTCAGAAAAAGCAAGAGTTTTTGAAGAGACAGAAGCCCAAATTGAAGGTGTTAATTTGCAAAGATAAATTTCTTCATAAGTCATGTTATAAAAATGTCATATTTGACATAGTATCTAACAAATGAAGGCAACATAGTAACTCAATAGGGTTATATACTGTGTCTGGAAAATACATAATCTTTAAATAAAGTTCATATGTGGAAATTGTACATCTTTTGACTGCATTACCTGAATCCAAAAGGCTGCACATATTTAAAATTATTTCTATAAAGTGCCACAACATAGATGTATGTGTCTGTATTTGTCCATATAACTAAAAGTCTGGTCTGAATTATGTTTGGGCCAGCAATGAATTTCAATTAGACCAAATGAAATATCTTGGTTTATTTGAGTCTTTAAAAACCACAACCTCCATGTTCTCCATTGCTCAGTGTCGCTGCTAACGACATCAGAGCATCGACCACAGCTTCTGCACTCTCAAGCCCCACCCATGTTTCCACTTTCCTGCCCGTATTCACACCCACTGTAGCGAAGAACATACTCTAATGGAGACACTCCCAACTTGACCAGAACTAAACCAGACTTTAACCGGTCAGAGTGAAATTCGACAACGGAGAAGCAGCAAAACGGTTTGTGAAGTGGAACGTAAAAGATACATCAGCCAACATGTGGCAAAATGTTCAGGAGGGCACGAATACTTTTTGTGATTTACGTCATGATGAAACAAAACCTCTAGAAAACTGAGCTGCTCCCATCTGCTTCCTGTGTTTTTATTAGATTGGGTTCATCATTATAAAGTTAGGGCGTGGATCCTGAGAACTCTCCATTGCTTGTGTTGCTTTATTTTGACTTTTCCTCACTCCTTTATATTCTGCTTCTCTTCAACCCAGTTTTGGACTTTGCTTTCCTCTAACGATCACAGTCCTTCTGGCTTCTCCGCCGTTGAGAGACCTTGAGGAGTCCTGAAAGGCGCCGCCAGGCTCCCGTCTGCAAACGGCCTGCTTTGGGAAGGTCCTGCTCCAAATGAAAGCACAGCTGACATCCTGTCCAGAACGGACTTGCACAGAGCAATTATCTTGTTTTTCTTGTCAAATCTGGAGTGTTGGGCATGCATTCTCTTGCCTCCATCCCCTGTGGAGATGACCCGTTTGAGCTCAATAATACTCCCTGCCCCCTTCAAGCATTTCACATTCCCATTTCATCTCTGCAGCTTTGTGGTTTCTAGCCACGTCGCTTACGGTCAACTACATGAATTCTAGTCCCTACATGAAATTATGCTAATTGAAAAAGCAAAGTGAACTGATAACGATTCAGTTCACCAACCTTATTCTGGGTCTACCTTTGCTTTCCCTCTGATCCCCGCGTGCAATTTCAGGTAATTAGATTCTTACTCAACCAATTGTGGCAATAATTGTGGCTCTACAAAGGCCCAGACTGTGTCTTAAATGCACTCAGGCTTATGATCTGCCTGTCAACCCATCAAGTAGTGTTAGACCTGCAGGCTCCAGGTCAGTATAGAGGCACTTAACGTGACCTTGATCTCCAGGCAGCACTGATTGTGTTCAGAAGAGCTGAAGGACAAAATCAGATTCAGGAACCTTGCATCGATCTCTCCAGGTTTTGTCTTCTCACATATCTTTCCTACGGCTGGTTTTAGAAAAGGAAGCAGGTAGACCATCTCTGTCTGTCTCTCATCCTGACACAGCCTGACATTGAATACTTATGGCATCTCCCAAATCTATTCATTCTGCTCCTTCACATTTTTATTGCATTATTATGACAACATTCAGTGTGTTGTGTTGATACTATATTTGTAAGGAACATAATACATGGTTTCAGATTTTTTTTTTAAAGAAACAAATGATATCTTGATGGTATACGTTTGTTTTCAGGACCTCATTGAATTCTTAGAACTACCTTATGTTACAGTTGGAAGTGTTTTAGTGGAAAGTTTATACTAGGTTAACTCTGCTGGAGATTTTAGGATGTTACCTGTTCTTTGCAATTAGCCTAAAATCAGTGGGATTGGATGAACATTGATTTATCACAGATTATCATTTGCCTTTAGCTCTGTACTTTGACTGGGCCCTTGGAACATGAACATGCTTTGATCTAAAGAACTTCCTTGTCTTTTTGTCTTTCTGGAAGCTGAACCAGTCTGAACCAACCAACCTTAAATCTGTATATTCAGGCAAGGGCTGGGCAATAAAACAATATCAACATCTATCGTGATAGGCACATGATCAGTATCAATGGAAAATGGGTCAAAAGAATGTTAATAATTTCACTGAACTCTGGCATTCTGGGGGATGTAAGCAGAGGACAGTTTTTAACCGCTCAACCTCTCATGGCCAGCGAAGCTAGCTACTTGGTTGCATCAACTCACTCACTCACTCTTTGGTTACCTAGCAACAACCTGCTGAATAACATGAGCAGTGGCATTTTCATGTTGCCCCACAAACTACCCTGGTATACTTCACTCCTCTGAGGTCCGTACTTACTCACTGCGGACGTCTACCCGACACATCCACACAAAGTAAATGTTTACACTCACATACTCGGTGATGCACTGATTCACACAGGAAGCCGCTCTGCAGCAAACAGCACTCACATTGAGCTATTTCGTAGGCAACACCAAGTTAATCCTCTAGTCAGCACAACCAGTCGCAAAGACATGTACGATGACTGCCACGCTCTGCTGCCCTGCTGGAGAAAAAACGGGGATAGGCGCCCGACAAGCTCATCAAACTTGCTAATGTCCATTTGGATTGTGGGAAATGAAGGAATTTGTCACAAGAAATGTATGCAGTGGGTACACTCGACTATGAAACCTCAACCGTCTGTGATTCACAGAATACACACAGTGTGCCTGAGTATGTTGGAGCAGTTTTAGGTTTTGCCACCGTGCCTCATAGCTGCTTAAAAATAAAAAAAGATTGGACTGGAGCGAAAGAAGAAAATGAGTACAACCGTTTAAGAGGAAATTGTGAATAAAAGAGGAAAGGTCACATCACCAGTTTGACAGTATTTTGGATATTTAGAAGAAAAACCAAAGCAGTAATTATTGATATTGAGAATGCTTACATTGACACATTTCTCAGCCAAATTGCCCTGCTCTAATTCAGGCTGAGGTTCAGCGTTAGTTTTCCTCCACAAATAACATTTTTCAAGTGGGTCAAAATGTTTGCTCAAGTCTGACCAGAATATCTTCTTTCACATTGACTGTGTCCCCTCCATGGCTTCTAAAAAACTATAAACAGGACTTCTAATGGCTTTCATTTCACTTTTCTGTCATAGCCAGATTTATAGGGTGAGTTGAGTATCAGTTGTCCAGTCGTCAATGTCCCACATGAGCTGTAGATCTTTACACCCTGTCAGTCTGTCAGTGTGGATGGACATAATACTGTTCAGTTGATCATTTTTATGCCACTTCACAACTTCACATTTCCATGAGTTGACACACTACATCCATGTAGCGTGTCAATGTAATGTGACAAAATCTGATAAACATAAAAGTTGAGTGTGTGTACATCTGCTGTGGAGCTCTGCCTTAAGTTTCAGATCTTCAGCGGAAGCTCCAACTCTCCACAGGGTTATAAATTCATATAACAGCCACATTTGCTTTGTCAGTTGCTACAGGAGACAAAGTGCAGCCTTCCTCTGCTCCAGGTTTTATGACTCTCCTCTCACTCTCTTCGCTGTCTTTTCTCTCTGTTTCACCTGCAGATCCCCCCCCCACCACCGCGGCCCCCAGCACCACCGCCTCCCCCATCCGCTACGCGTCCGGAACCGGAACAGACGTGGACCGTCGCCGAGCCCTGTTCACCTCCCCCACCCTGGCCTCGGTCCATGACAGCAGCCTGGGCACCATAATCGGCGGGGCAGTGGGCGGCATTCTCTTCCTGGTCCTCCTGCTGATCCTCGGGGGCGCTTGTTTTATGCGCCAGCGCAGGACCTTCAGAGGGGACTACTACACCAAGCAGTACCTGGGACCCTCCGACATGCAGAAGGAGTCTCAGCTAGACGTCCTACAGCCGCACGAGCTGCAGGAGGTTTACGGGGACAAGACGAGCAAGGGCAGCCAGGAGCTGAAGCCCAAACTGGGCGGGGACATCATTTACCCCGACTACACTCCGGAGCGCAAGGACAGGGATGACTGGAACGACAGGGGGGACTGCCCCAGGGTCACCAAGGAGGGGAACTATTACCCAGACCACTACAACAACCAAAACATGCACCCCTGCGGGCCTCCCGTGCACAGCCCCATTGTTAACAACGGCTCCCCCTACCTTCCGGAGGATTGCTACGAAAACGGTACAGACAGCGACTACGTGTCGCACATGGACGGATCTGTGATTTCACGCAGGGAGTGGTATGTTTGAGGACAACTAGGGACAAAATGGCAAACATCCAAATGAGATTAAGTGAACAAGTGACAGACTTCAAAGGATGCATCGTTTTATTTTAGAAGCAGAAATGAAACTTCTAAGCTTTCACCTTGAGCTTCTTGAATGGTTTTGCTCTGCCTTGATTGTAACCACTTAACCTTAAGGATGTTTTCTGGGGATTGTACTTCCAAGTTTGTAGCGATGAGCTGCAACGAAGCTGGAACGCCTCAAAAGATATGACCTGTTTTTGCTTTGGCCTACGGTGACGTGTCGAACCAATGTGAACGAGGTTTTGTTGCCCTCTGGTTTGTGTTTGCACCTGTTTCGTACACGGTCGGCTGTTCCGCGCCCTCTTTGTCCAAGTATTTATTCCGCAGACCGAACGGGCTTTTCTCTCCTGAAGCCTCACAACTTCTGCCGCATTTAGAAAAACTATCTCATGAGAGATCGTTGTGCATTTTCACACACAAGTGAAGAGTTTATTATGGCTGAAACCAGTATTTAAAGCAAATTATATTGCATGCTTTCTAAAAAACAAAGGTATCATTAAGTGAAAGGGAAGTTTACGAGATGAAAAGGGAGACTTGCTGGGGCGTCGTACAAAGGGTGAAGCAAAGCAATGGATCTCAGTATGTAGCAGTGTAGGCATGGGCCGGTATGAGAATCTCAGGGTTTCCTAACTGGAGGGGGAAAAAATGGCACAACATCATGTTATTTATTCAGAAAAGTAAATTATATGATTGCTTTCATTTAAAAACAAAAAGCAACAATTTTTGTCATTTTGTGGTGAAAAGATATCGTAAAGCTGCTCTATGTATCTTTTCTATAAAAATTTATTTAATTTTTTTTTTTACATATTTATTCAAACTGTTACTTTTCGTGACAGTATAACATGAGACAGATAATCTTTGAAAAATTCAGGCTCCTCCCAGTCGTCCTACTGCCCAAGCAAAGCAGCATTTACACAAGGATGATTCACTGCGCCAAGACCCTCCTCCTGGCTCCGATTGGCTGAGTGGGAGTGGTGTGTTTCTGCAGATGGCTGTAAGACCACAAGGAGGATGTGGAGGAGCTTGATTTTTTCATAGACTATCTGTCTCATATTATACTGTTAGAACACAGTAGCAGTTTTGACAAATGTAAAAAAAAAACATATTTTTTATGACAGTGACATACTGCAGTTTTAATACAAGAAGTGGGGCACTCAGTTTTTTTTAAGTGAGAGAAAAGCATTAGAAAGTTTTTTAATTGTTTTTCAGCTAGCTGACTGGTGGAACTTAGCAACAAGTGCAGGAGGGGCAACGCTATGCTCTCTTTCTTTCTCGAGCATCGTTTTGAAAAGGCTTTAAACAATAGATTTTTTGTGTCATTTTAAAGTGGTTTTAGAACCCTGTTCCGCCCTGATCGTGGTACCAGCCCATGCCTAACACACACCCTGACTGAACAATGTTTGGGATCATAACTCAGTCATCAGCCGTTCACCATGTCACCTACACACCTCAAGATCAAGACACTGTGGAAAACACCTTTATTCTGTCAGCTGCTCCCAAAACTTTAACACCCACAGTTGTCATAACAGCATTTTTTTTTTTTTTTGGTAGTGCTTTTGTTTTTTCTAGTTCAAAAGAAGTGTGCAAAGGACATAGACTCAGGTTGCTCTTTGAAGCAGTTTATTAAAAATAAGTTCTGACACCAGAATCTGACTTTAAGTCTGAGTCAGACGGCTGCAGGACTCAGTCAAAGCATCTCAGCCTGTGGAGACGTGCAGCACGTCACTGGCAGCTCCTCCTCTTCCTCCAGCTGTTTCCTATCGTTGTCGCTTCATCGAAAAACTCAAACGGATAAGCTGATGAAAAAGCAATGATTGCAAGAGTCGACTGTGCCTGACTACAGAGAATAATCAATTTTGTTTCAACCTTAACTCCGCCTGAACACTTATCAGCTTGGGCTTTTTTTGTTGTTGTTGTTGTTGTTGGGAGTTTTTTCTACCTTGGAAATCACAAGCACATATCTGCCAGAAGTTCTTGTTATTTTGACTAAGTACAGATGTGTAGCCATGTCAAGGAGACAAAACAGTTTTGATCTGGTTCTAAGAGTGGAGCAGGGGAAGACAAATCTGTTAGTTATTGTCTATTTTTTCTTCAGTATCCATACTTTAGAAGTGCTTTATTTGCTGAAAGTGTCAGTGAACTCATTCAGACTATTGTCTGGTTTTGATCATTTGCTCTCAGTATTTTCAGCTGCCCCAATATTTTCAACGGACTCTCCTGTCAGGTGAACACTGACATGGTTTAAAGTCTAGTGTAATCTACAGATTGTGTTTTTAAAACTTCCACATGCCAAGAAGATTTAGTTCACATAATAGTTTTCAAAATACTTCCTTGTTCCTCAATCATTAGTTATCTATGTTTGGGATCAGTAGGGGTGTAACATGTGAGAGAGCTACAATAATATTATACTAAGGATGCACCATAAATCGGAACTAACAACGGTAATCAGCCATAACAATGTTATAAATACTGGATGTCGATATGGGCCCAAATTGTTATTTATACTTGTGCATCCCTTTAAAGACAGTTTACTAAAGAATTTGAAAATAAAAATAAAATAGTCATAGACTTTTCTTTGGCATCTTGAATTAGTGCCTTTAACGGCAGTCTGTGATCCTATTCAAAAGAATGTAAATCCTTACATTTAGGCTGAGACTTCCAGAAAACATTTCCAAATTCAACATTTTCTATAACAGAGGTTAAAAACTCCAAAGAACCAATCAGAGCACCTGTTGTGTTTTCTCTTTAGCCGTCCTCCTATCACTTTAAAATGATTTCCTGGTTCTTATAACTCTGTTCTGCCGCTGTCTTCACTTTTAAACACCTCGCTGATGCTGAAAATAGCTTCCTAGCTCTTCCTCACCCACTAACAACTTCCACACTAAAGAGTGTTGTCAACACAAAATGATAGCATCTAAGCTCACCCATCGAAAAACACTGTTTTTCTTTTGAAAGTCGGCTGATCACATTCAAGGAGAAAACTATGTCATTCTGGGAACCAGCAAATCTTTCTTTGCAAACTGATGAAATGAGGCTTGATTATATGTAAGGATCTGGTAATAAGACTTCAGATCTGAATCCAAATCACTAAAGCCAAATCCAAACTATTACACAGCGGTGGCTGTTATAGAAACACCATCAATCTCAAGTTGTGTAAAACTGAGGTTTGATAGTAACTGAAACCAAATTGACTGATATGGCTATTGACATAAGATCATGCAGTCATAAAAAAGTGCAGCTCTGTTATTAAACTTCTCAGTAAGTTTCAGAACCGCCCCTGTTTCCCTGCTGAGGCCTGATACCAGGCTACGCTGCTGTCTTTTACGTTTTCCCTCCTAAATATTTTCTGATTTCTGTCTCTAAGACCAATTGGACATTAAAGTTTTTTTTTTCTTTCTTTTTTTTTTTTTTTTACAACTGCAGATCAAAGGAATCTGTTATAAATACCAGATGCGAGCGGTACGGCTGTCATCATCTGACATTATGTGGGCTGCGTAAACCACCAGCAGTTTGACTGCTGCTGCTCCTCATTCTGCCGTCGAGGTTCAGGATCTCCAACTTGCAACAAAAAGAGAGGCAGAAGTGCCAAACGGATCCCTGTGTTTTTAGCTTTTTTTGAAAATAGGATTATTGAGATGTGAGAAGCTGACATCACTGCAGAGCATACTTTAATGTTGGGGTTTGGCTCCTCTTGAGGATGTGGAGCGGCCATGGAAACAAGAAACTTAATCTGTGAGTAAAAAAAAGAGAAATATGAACCGTGGAGGTCAGGGATGGATGTGTAACGGCTCCCTGTGGAAGAGATACATGTTTCTTTCTTTCCCCACAAGCAGCATTGCTTGTGAAACTAAGTTGAAACAAGAGCTGACATCATCAGCGATCTCATCTTTTCCTGCTTGGTTTGTCCCAACACTTTTCCACTCAAAGCTTTAGCTCTGTTTCCTCAGGATTGATACAGAGATCAGAGTGGCCTTTGCTAAGTTTCACCGCAACCAAAAAGAAAGGAAAGTCTTTCTTTTGCCAAACAAGTGTTTCTCAAGTGTTGGTATCAGACAAACATGGCAAGATCAAAACACAGCTATCCAAAACAATCTGGTTCTTTCTGTCAATGACATTTCATCCTTTGTTAAGTCACAAATTGCCTGCCAGAGCTGCAGAATCGTGAAATCACTTTAATAGAACTTGTTTGACAACATGAACTAGTCTAAAATTGAATGAACATCTACTAGTTAGAAACAATTTCACTGAGATCTATCAGCCCTGAAAAACTTCCAGTCATGTCTGAGGCTTTGGGACTCCAGCTAACTGTGCTATCATATATGGAGGTGACATGGAACAGTGGTGACCCTTCTAGAATAACTTTAAAGCTATCCAGGCCTCAGCTAACTCACTCAATGTAAGAGTTCATGATTTCATCATAACAATCAAACTGAGTAAAAATGGCTTTCACAAGAGAGCTGAAAAGAACACTAAACCCTCTCACTTTAGAAGAATATTGTCACCTTCCTAAATAAAGGTCTGTCATTTTTTGACAAAAGTATTTTTTTTTTTTGCCTAAATTATTTTTTGACAAAATGAGGCAGTGATTTGACTTAGGCCATTATTTTAGGAAGGTGACAAAATGATAAAACCAAAGAAAGACTTTTAGAAGGATATTCTGTGAACTGGCTAAATAAAAGTGGAGCTTCGTGGAGGATGTGTATCCTGTTACTTCTGTTGTTAAACTAATAAAATACTTCATAAAAACAACAAGCAGCCCTCAGATGTTTGTAGTGTGACGTTCGGGTCCTGCCCTTGCTTCTTCAGGACCTGAATGATTTGCTGAGTTTGGTTGAACCATGAACTTAGCACAACAGCTGAAGGAAAATGTTCAGCTGACAGTTAGCGACCCTAATAATTAATTGAGCCTTATTCAGGTGAAAAATAAATTGGAAACTGAATACAAAAACCACAAAAGCAAGTTCACCTCTAAATGGCACAACTAAAAAAAGCAACAAATCAAGTGAAGTCTTTGGAATGCCCTGATCAAATTCTAGTCTTTAATTCAATTGAGATGTTGTGATATTAACTTAATTCTCCCGCAGTCTTATGAGACAAGATCCATCAAACCCTGCAAGTTATTTTTACCCTGTGCGCGGTTTGGCGGGGAAGCACTGATCCTGGATGCGCTTTTACAGGATTTTACTCGTGTGGTTTCAGGAACTGACGATCTGACCGGACAACCCTCCCCAACTCCTCACTGTCCGATCGTGGCACACTCCTCCTGAGCATGGCGCTAAGACTGCAGGAGGGACGATTAAGTTGCCCATTTGTGCTCTAACACCATATGAGGTGGCCAAGTTAAAAACAAATCTGCAAAGAAGAGCGGACCAAAATTACTCTAGAGGCGACGTGAAAGACTTACTGCTGGTTCCTGCCAACAGTTGTTGAAGCCAAAAGCAGCAAACCAGCTCTTAAGTTTAATGGGCAATTCCAATTTCTGGTTTAATAAATAAAATTCTTTGAAATTAACATTTTTTATTATTATTATTATTGAGCTTATCTTAGTCAGATATAAAAATGTTTGATTAAGACTTTTAATTTGACCAAACAAAGCTAAAACCAGAAGGCATACATCATAATGGATTCAGGTCGAGGCCTCTGTTTTTGTCAGGGGGGGGTTTGAAAGATTTCCGGCGCACGTCTCCACCCCTGGTTTTCTCATGGCACGGCTCCGGGTCGAAGGGTTTAGATGTCTCAGAATAAACTGCTTTAATCTCGGCTCTCACTTGCGCCGTCGCCACACATCTGCCACTGCGGCCCCACATGGAAGGAGCTGTCCTCACCTCAAAACCTTCAGCTTTTTAATCAGCTTTTATACCCTCCAGCCTTGGTTTGGGTTTTAAAGCAACACTGATTTAATGGATGATTTTTATTTTAAATTATGTTCTTGCTTTACCTTTTTTGTGTTTTTGGGTTTCTTGCTCACCAGCTGGTTGCGTGTGCAGCTATTTGCTGCCAGTTCCATCACTAATGTTTATATTACATGTACATATTATGTCTAGTATTAGCGTGGGATTAGTTGTTCTCTGTCGTTCTGGGTTTGTTCTGGACTCCCCTACTGAATAGCTGGTGCCTTAAATGGGCTGAGCAATGCACAGAAACTTTAAAAGCTGACAGATACTGAAAGCATTAATGTAAAGATTATTATTATTATTCAAAAAAGGGCAGATGTGCCTTTTTTAATACGTATACCAACTTTCATATTTAAGATTTGCTGTTGCCAAGGCAGCAGAGTTGACAAAAGGTTTATTATCATGCCTTACAGAGTTTAAAAAGGACACATGTAACAAGTTGGTTACTGGGAAAATTGTAATAAAGCAATGTTTCACTGGGAATTTTGGTGAGCCAGGTTCATAGAAAATATTATTTTCCTGTAAATATGCTGGCTTTTTTATTATTATTATTATTATTGAAGAAAAATCTTATTTTTTGTATGAGGTCGGTAATTTTCACGGACTATTAGTTATCTTACAAGCTTTCAGCGGGCTCCTGTCTCACAATAAGGCAGAGACCCGGTTTTCACTGCATTTTGTATCGGTTTGCAAGAGTTGGTGACCAATTATTTTGTATGGTGTTCTTTGAATGATTGAGGTCTCACAGGAATCAGAGATGAGCGGGTGGTAGATTTTGTCTTCTGTTCTTTCGTTTGCAATAAAAATGTCATCGTTTCACTTTGTGTCCTGGAGTCCTGCTTTCAGAGAACATGTTTTGAATCTCTTTTTTAATTTGCTGTTATCAGTGTCTAAGGAGTGGCTCAGAGCTTAATAGTGTAGAGTTTAGATTTAGATGCAATAACCCTTCAGGTAAGTGTTTGACTTTGAGGTTTATGAGGTGAATCTTTTTCCTTTGTTATGCAGTCAATCAAAAAAAAACAATAACTTTTAATTGCTCGTTTGTAGACATCTTTCCAGTACCTTTTTTAAAACACTCATTCACCAATTACCCTACTCATGTTAATTGCTTTTCTTAATGTGCTTCAGTAATGAGTATTTACATATTACAAACTATTTGAGGCCTGAGTCATCTGAGATGGAGTGTTTGTGTTCTCCAGTTTTTCTCATCTTTGCAGTTTGACCTTGGAGTGTGTTTGCTGGGATGTCGACTCCTGGGAAGATTGGCAGCTGTCCTACGTTTTTTCCCCCCCCCGGCATAATTCTCTCTCCTTCACTGTAAAACGGTGACCTTCAGTCATCATGGGTTTGAAGATGGCCTTGTAACCCATCCGAGGTTGATGGGCTGCATCACTGAACTCCTTGGCATCTTTTCTACTTCACATCCTGACAACACACCTGTGTGTTCCAGGTCAAAACCCCTGCTTTCATAGAAATGGCAGTTAACACAGCGTCAAGTCAAGTTTATTAGTGCAGCACATTTCATCAAAAAAGGCCTTTCAAAGTGCGTTGTAACCAATTCTGAAACAGGTGATAAACATATTCTGTCAAATTCCATCATTAAGATTAATCATCATCAAACACATTGATCAACGTTCCAGTTATTAATCAAAGGCAACTCTAAGCAGGTGGGTTTCCAGCCTTGACTGTAAGGCTTTATATCTGGTTCTGACTCTGGGAATTCAGAACAGAACCAGAACCAGAAGACCTGAGAGGTCTGGACAGCAACAGCAGATCTTAAATTTTGTGCTAAACTGTTCAGTGATTTTAAAGTCTGTTCTCTGAGCTACAGGAAGGACTTTAAAACTGGGGAGATGTGCTCTTTCTTCTTATCAATTCTTAACATCGGGTCAGTTTTACTTGCCGGACCGAAGCCAACATGATAAAAAATGACTAATGCCTCTGTGAATGCTGACATATCGCTAAACAGACAGTTTTTTAGATAAAGATTAATTTTAGTCATTTTAGGAAGCCGGTACTCGCTGCATCATTTTTAGGTCGTCTCTGATGGGTGAGATGCTGGAATCAAACAAAGGAGGCAATTTATATTGCTGTGGATGTCAGCATCCCAACAGCATCCCAACAAACTGTCACGATTCGTAATTTTGCTTTTTTTAATGCTCCTCCTTCATGTGGGGTTCTGCAAGGCTCCGTTTTCGGTCCTCTTCTATTTTCACTTCATTTGC
>NW_015113154.1:347334-379070 GCF_001443285.1 Poecilia latipinna | reverse complement strand
TTGTAGAAAACTTTAATTGCTGTAGAATGCTTCTGCAAAGCACTGTTGATAAATTTAACAATCGGGTGATTTTAACAGATCAAAAGCAGTACAGACCCTAAGGTGAAGTGGAGCAGGACCGTTTTAAGGGTGACTATAAGGTATAGTTGTTGAGTGTGTATAGTACTGGAGCTACATAGTAGGTAAAAAGGTTAAGTTGGGTTATCCAGAAGCAATAGTTGTAGGGGTGTGCAGAATTTGTCAAATCAGTCAGAGTGAAATTGCAAAGATAAGCTTTCAATGCCATGTTTAAGAGCTGAATGGTGAATATGCAGCTCTGTGTTGGTAGAAGTTTGACCTGGCGATGACCGTGTAAGAAGCCAGAGTAAATACGCTGTAAATATCAGGCATTCGGTCTGATTGCCCGGAAGTGTCACGCTCAGAGACACATAACACACACAGAGGCCACAGCTGAGGAAGATGTTAGAAACTTCAGAGACACAAGCTGAGAGTTACTCCATTGAGGAATTTAAATTTATCTTTTGTCCTTCTGACTTCTCACACAGCTGCAGTGCAACTGCTGTAAAGCAGTCCTTTCCTTCTTTGGTGCTTCTTGTCTCCTTTTGCTTTTTCAGGTCACCTTCTGCAGATAAACCTTTTTAAGGCTGCTCTGTATTGCTTGTAAACATACCTCAGCTTGTAGATTTCAATTGTGGAGACGAAGTAGGAAAATGCATAGTTCTAAAATTTTACAAATTCTCGATTCAATTTAGGTGAACTTTGACTGGGCCATTAAAAAAACATGCAGATCAGAAGGCAGCTGGTTGCAGTGGATTTTAATTCGTGGACCACAAAGCAAAGCGAGTTGAATACAAATGAGCATCTCATTTTAAGATTTTTAAATCCACTTCACTCTTACTTTCTACGTTGTGTTGGCTTGCCACATAAAATCCCAACAAAATACACCGAAGTTCTTAGTTGCAATGTTGCAAGACTTTAATCAGGCTAATGTGGTTGTTCCCTACAGATCCTGGGTGAACCGAAGGAGAACCGGAAGCTGGCCGCAGAGATCAGCCTCCAGAACCCTCTGCCAGAGCCGCTGGACAACTGCTGCTACAGCATTGAGGGGGCCAACCTCACTGGGGGAAACATCATCTCTGAGAGGTTGCTAGATTTCCAGCTGCACCTAAAATGACCTCCTGTTTACACACAATTTGTGTAGACAGGAGATTAAAAAGAATCCTTGCATTTTGATTTCTGTCTAGAGCAGCTCAAACACTGCTGCTCTGGCTGCATCACCTCCATAGATAGTCATAAGCAAAGAGTTCTGTGCCTGCAGTGATTTATATCTGTGAAATGTTTATGCAATCTGAGGATCTTGACAAAGCCTCCAAGCAGCGTTCAGAGAAGTAATACTCAAATATTTACCTTCCAGGTTGGGCTGCACGGTGGGACCAGGGGAAGACGCCAAAGTCAAAATCTACTTCACTCCGACCCATTCTGGCTTGAGAAAACTGGTCGTCGACTTCGATAGCAACAAGTTGTGTCACGTCAAGGGCTACAGGAATGTCATTATTGGAAAATGAGGTGTTATATAGACCTGAAGGTGGAAACATATTCCATCTGTTTTTCCATCATGCTTTTCCAAGCAAATTTACACTCTTTTATTTCTACCGACTTAAAAAAAAGCTTTTATTCTCATGTATTTTCTTTCTCTTCTTTTCTTATATCATTCATTTAAGCTTCCTGTTGTGAGAAAAAAAAATATAAGTTAGTAGAGAACTTTGTTAATCAAGGCATATATTTTAAAGTCTATTTGTATTCTTCTCAGTCTGAAGCGATGATTAGCATCACTTCAGATGCTAATAGGGCTTAACTTTTTTTTTTTAAAGTTCTACAATAAAACTCCTGTCTACAACAAATAAAGAATTGTGAGAGCTTGAACACAGATTTTACAAGAGTGACAACTGTTGCAGCATCTCATGTATATACATTTTGATTGTATCTTGGGAACAGTGAAATAAATACGAATCATCATCTGATGGGACGATGCGTGACTTTCATTTCAGAGGAATATGCTCTTCAAATAGTTGCTCCACCTTCCCACCACTCCCAATTTTAAGTGGAAATTTTAATTCTTCCTTTGCTCATCACACATCACATTGTTTACAACACAGATTCGATTCTGTCCAAGGCAGCCCAGCTAATTGCATCAAATCATTAACTTTCTAGGGCAAGCATGCCCTAGAAAGACATGGAAACCTCCATGTTGCCACATGCTTGCCCTAGAAAGTTAATGATTTGTTAAGTTAATGATGGAAAGTTAATGAAAGTTAATGATGGAAACCTCCATGTTGCCGCATGCTTGCAACATCCAAGGCGACATGGAGGTTAATTTGAGGTTAATTTAATTTAACCATGGTTCTACTGGCTCATGGCTCACCGTGAGCAGCCATCTTCTGCTATCAGACTTTGGTTAGCAAAGAAAGAAAGATGCAGAACCACTGGACATAAAGGGCAGAGGGGAGAAATGGTTTCACCAAAGACTTTATCGAGGAAAAAGACATTCAGATAATAAAGCATTTCACGAGGAATACTTCTATGGCGATCAAATAAGAACCATATAGGTGGTTCATACTTTTGTCTCACTGAAGACTACATAAGAATATAACATAACCCTACATGTCTTTTAAGAGCTTGATAAACTTGTTTTACACACTAACCTGGACCCCCTTTTTAAACTTATAGATTGACAACATGTAAGAAACATAAAGTCCTCCTCCTTTCATATGTTCTGCTAAATGACCCCCTTCATTGTCATTTTCATTGTTCATGGAATGCCAAAATTATGAAGACATTATACCTTAGTACTCCATGGAGGAATACTATTAATGTACAATCTCAGGTAAAGTGCTTCTTTAAAAAGTTTTGGGTATATAGCTCTTTGCTTTGGGTGACACTGCATTAGGGAATTGACTCAGTCATAAAAAGTTTCTGTCAGTTGTGCAGCAAACAATTTTTCCACAGGATATGATGTCTACGCACTGGTCGATTTTTGACGCTAATGTAGATTTCTGGTCAACACTTAATTAAAGGACTGTCCAGCTGTTTTAATGGACTCTGAAAAGTAATTTCTTATTCCGAAATTTAAAAATCGAGACAGACTAAACAAGCTAGAAACTATTCAGTAATTAAAGATAAGCCTCACTGAGGTTGGCGTTAATGAAAGGAATCCCATTAAGAACCAGTATTTTCCCATCAAGTTACCTCAAATCAAACATTAAGTATCAGTAACCAAACCAGAACCCTGTTGTTGCCAGCAGGACATTTAGTGCAGTAGCACAATTATGAGCACTTCCCAGTGAACACCGGTTTCCCTGGAACAAATACCTTTCAGAGTTTAAGTGAGTTAAAATAATGTTATATCAGCACTCCGTAATATTTTTTGTTATTTCCGACAGTACATCTGCAGCAGTATTTCTGTCTTGCCTGGTGCTTTTCTTCATATGTGTATATCTTAAACAGTGCTGCTCTCTGCTGGTCAAAAAGATGAACTCAGTGTTGAAAAGCAGCATGGAGAGCTTGCTCCCGTCAGTCTGGAGCTGGCAGCAAACGACAATCTGGAACATTTTTCCATATAGTTTCTGTGACGCAATTTGTGCAACAAAATGTATAAAGGTAAATATCAGTAAAGTCAAACCCACACTATCCAAAGCAGATAAAAGAGGGTGCCTTTATTAGCTACTAATCGAGCAATTCATTTACATTCAAGATTTCTGTCACTATTATGTTGCCGTAGCTTCTATCTGTAACCCTCAACAACAGATGCAATTTAGTTGTTGAGTGAAGGATATAAAAATGCTAGATAGCTACCTTCAGGCCTGTGATTTCTTATTTATCATTTAATTAAGCAGGAACCAAACAAGATCACCAAACAAGAAAAGAAAATAACATATTTGAATAATACATTTACAGAAGAAATAGCAGCAGCACAAATAACACAATTCAAATCGAGCATAAAGTTACATGCTCTGTTAAAGCGGAGACACAAATTGATACTGTGAATAATGGCAGCCATAACATTACTAACAGTAAAGTGCTTACGGTCAGCTTGATACGTAAAAACAGATTTTAAAACCCCATGTGATTAGAGGACATATATCTGGTTTAAAAGTCAAACAATATACGGTTTACTCTAAATTGACTGCGACTCATTCTTATTTTCCAGAAGAACAAAATAAATATACTTTCTTTTTTAAAGCATTTTTACAGTAACACTGATAATCCCATTATGTTTCAGTCAAAGACAACCTAAGTAAAAAGTAAAAACCCAAAAATAATCATTTGAATCAGGCATTTACATCCACTATATATAAAAAGGCACAACCATTTTTCTGTCACTGACATTAAATCAGACTATATAGTTTAGTCAGTCAGGACTACAAAACGTATTCCTTTTTGCTAAATGTAAAAATAATGAGACTTTTTATTTTATTTTCTCTATAGTCAGAGAAAATAAATTAACTACATATTTAAACAATCAACCCATGTGATCATATCGCAGCTTTTGCAAGATTTGAGGCACTCTCGAAACGCTTACATGTTAGTCAGTCAGAGTATCCATGACGACACATGGTTAGTTGAGGGGTTTTAAAGCGACAGCGCAAAATAAGATCAAAAGAAATCAACAAGAATAATTGTGAGAAATCAAATTTGGCCATTACATAACCTAAAAACATTACACTAAAGTCGTATAGTTTGAAAGGGGAAAAAAAACTTTGAAAAAAATCTGAAAAATATCCTCGTGCTCCTTTTCTAGCACTTAGCAAATAAACTGACCTAAAACCAGAAAGATTTAGTCTGATTTAATGTCCGACTATCAGAAATAAGTGGTTATGTGTCTTTCTATAGGAGGTTTGTATAATGTCTGGTTCCAACTCCCATTTCCTGCAACTGCATTAATAATTTCGGCATTGCTGTTTTTCATCATAAAATAGCAGAAAACAAGTTCACTTTATTCATTTCTTGCAGTTACTGTTCACATAATTTTAAAGCAAAAAGCACATAAAAATAAAAAAAAAAGAACAACAAGAACAAAAAATGTACTGGTACACAAAACCCTTTAAATAACATCCACCAACACTGGCTTCCAAGCAACAAGATAAGATCATTAAGCACAGAATATCCTTCAAGAAATAAAGAGCCACTAGTGTGGTAACCAACACACACGTTCTAACAGAGGAACATGCAGACAGACACAATTCCCACTCTAAAGGACACAGCGCCCCCTGCAGTCAGGAATAGTGTGAGCTGATCTCTTCCTCAGTTCCCGGTCGTTGTTCTGCTGCAAGCGGCTCCCCCTTGAGGGGTGTTCGAGTTCCTGCAGCTGAGCGTCGTCAGACTCCTGAAGCCTGTCCGGCTCCACTCGGAGGTAGGCCTGGACACGGTAGCGCTGCTCCACAGGGCCGCTGTGGTCGATGACGTGGCACTCGTACGTGCCCTCGTCTGCTGGTTTCACACCGGAGAGACGGAGTTTGTGGGAGATGTTGCTGCCGGCCACTTTTACCACCTGTCGCCAACAGAGGCAGAGTGTCTTAAACGAAATACTGCCGGAAATTACATGAAATGTCACTATTATAAAGTACCCAAGCAAAAAAAATAATCTGTAAATTAAGTATTTCATCATCTTCAGCTGCATATTCTTTGGAAAATCTTAGATATATGCTTCTGCGACTAAGAATTTTCTGAAAATAACTTGGACTCACTTTCCACAGAAACTTTAGTAAATTGGCGAATCAGCAAGCTACTAATAGACAGAGGTCTTCAGAGACAATGCCATGAAGACTAATGATGAAAGCATAGAGGTCAAACATAAAGCTGTGGAGAAGTTTAAAACCAGGTAAAGTTACAAACTTGCACCCCAAATTTTGAACGTGGCACAACAACAAGCCTACCAAGAAATGTCCATCCACCTGAACCGAAAGGCCAGACAAGGAGAGCAATAATCAGAGAGGCAGTCAAGAGGTCCACAGCAACTCTAGAGGAGCTGCAGAGATCCACAGCTCAGGTGTGAGAATCTCTCATCAGGACAACTAATACTTGGGCAGATCCTTTGCAGATTAAATACAAGAATAAAGCCATTGTTGTAAGAAAACCATAACTGGTCCTGTTTGCAGTTTCACTCAGTAAACGTGTGAAAGATGGTGCTCTGGTCATACAAGACCAGAATGCAAGTTTTTGCTACCTATATACTTAGGAGGTACAAAAAATAATGAGCTAATTGAGTATGTGATCAGGCTTGAAAATGAAAGTTAACAGATACTCTCCAGCAATTTTAAGCGAACTAGAGAATTTTAACAGAATTGGAATACCATTTCTATATGTGTAAAGCTGCAATAGAGAAATACTCTACTGTAACACTAGTGAACACTCGTTCTATTAAGCACAGATTAAAGCACACTTCAAATTCTTATTTATGAAATATATAGTATTTCAGAGCAACAACATTTTCTTTCCTCTTAGCAATTTGGCTCTTGAAGTTTGTGGCTGCAATATGGCAATTTAAAAAAGGCTCAGTGGGTTTGACTAATTTTTCAAAAGTTGAGTTTTTGTGCTTACAAATCCTGCTTACACTAATTTTGGTGGCATCTTTCGGCATTTCCTCGAGAGTCCCAACCTGCACGGAGACACAGAAAGCAGTTTAGGAAATTTACAAACATCTTCTTTGCGAGCAACATGAAGCAAATATGTTTGATGATGTTCTTCATATCCCTTCTATGTCACTGACATCACGTCTTATTTAGTCCAGACTCACAAATATGCAATATGCTTACACGCACCCCGAGCACGTAAGCTTCCGACTAGGAAAACTTGCGATTATGTATGCGGCTGCACAGAGGTATTCTTTTGGGCATGGGTATGAATTATGCATGGAGAAAAGGGAGATTTTGAAAATCTATTTCTTTCTCAGAGCCAATTACAGTGTCCAGAGGCTCAACAGGGGAGCCTGAGTCCCCCCAACCCCAACCCCACCACCACCACCACCACCCAATGGGAGGAAGTCAACCTGTTTCCCCTAGTGCTGGCAAATGCTAATCAGCAATTATACCTTCGTTTTTATGCCAGAGGCTGTCTGCCATGGCTAATAATTCCTTTCACTTTGACTGATACATAGTCAGCTTTAAGCTCGGCTCTAGCAGTCCTCAAAGTGTTTTCTCTCTTGGAGATAGTTCGTATTCAGCTGGAGTGGCAACAGCTCAAGAAGGCAGGAGGTGTTTAGAGGGGCTCGTTTACTCAAAATTAAAAGGGTCCAAGATGAGAATTTTTACAACCTTAGGCCCGTTAGTACCTGTTAGAGATAACTCAGCTCACAATATTGAGTTTGATGATGCCCCTCAATGAGGACCTTCAAGAGACTTTGAAAACGTATTCAATTCAGCCATGAATCACAATGAGAAAATAGCTTCTGGCATCTGTGACTTACTCGTTGGCAGTATTTCAACTTTAAAATGTACATTTTTGCTTTTCATATATCTCTGAAAATCGAAAATCTTTGTTCAGACAAAGAAGTAAGGAAGACGTGCAATGCCATTTAGCTTACTGTGTTAGAGATTTGTGAGGCCAGCCCTTGAGAGTCTTTGTGGTTCTTGATGTACCACCACTGGATCTCCAGGGAGAATGAGGGAGAGCCCGCCCCATGGAAGGAGCAAGCCATCTCCACGTCTTCACCGATCTGTGTCGTAACGTCACGAGGGACCTCCGTAAACAGAGCTGGAAGATAGAGGAGAGAGAATAAGAAATGGAAGAAACTCCAGAGTAAAGAGATTAGTAGTTTTCCCCCAGAATATCATAAACAATTTTTTTTTTAAAAACTTCTATTTCCTAGATAGTTATGGTTCTCTGCTGGGTCTCCAGAGTTATCATGGCCCTCCTGGCCCCGCCTCTATTTGATGATGTCTTTCCTTTCAGTTTAGTCGGCCATGTCTGGGTGGGTTCGCAGTTCTGCCATGTTCAAGGGTTGGGGAAAAGACAGATCAATAAACCTTAGACCTACAGTAAAGCAGAGAGCCTGTCAAAAAGGTCTTATAATCTACTTATTCAATTATTTAAAAAAGAAAAACATATGAATAAATATCAGTAAGAGGTGCAGACGTAAATATCTCAGAATAAGCAAGACTGCAGTTAATGCATACATGCATACTTTACAGACATGCATAAACTATATACAGCACCTCAGCTGTATATGGCAGAAATATCAAGGTTTGTGGATGCATTATGGCAGTATGACTCATAAAAGATCCAAATAGAGGTTCCCTGAGATCTTAAGTATCTAAGAAAAACAAAAAAAACAAACAAAAAACAACAACTTCTGTTTCTGTTTATTCCACCCTATGAGGAAGGCATCATCTGGGATAAAATCGTGTAATTTGAGTCTACACTCAAATTCTCTTGAGATGAGTGTAGACAGTAATGACACCACATATATTTACTCTATTAATAATCTTATTTATGTTGCTTTGTTTGTGATGAACTGGCAACCTGTCCAAGGTGTACCCCGCCTCTCGCCCAATGAGAGCTGGAGATAGGCACTCTGTGTCCCTGTCGGGATAAGTGGGTATAGACATTAGATGGATGATGCTTCATTGACTTTATGGAAGCATTTAAGTTTTATTATTCAGTTGTGAAACTTTCCCAGGTGCTCAGTGGAAGCAGTGTTAAGAGACAAAACTTATAACCAAGTGTTGTCCTTGAGCACAGACAGCTTTATCGTGACTAAGATACACCAGCAAATAAGAAGTGAACAGAGCAAGGATAATATAAAATTTCTATATCTGAGATGTGAGTCTGTTGGAGTTAATAACCTTCTTTCTCATGCATCTTGATTAAACATTTTAAATGAATTAATTCAATAATTGTGAAGTGGAACTGAAACTGAAAAGCTGATACGATCTTTTAAAGAACGTAATTAACTACCAGACAAAAAATTCAATAGGTGTCCTTGTCCAAGTTGGTATAGAGAAGACTGAATGGTTCATTTGTTGACTGACTCAGTCGACAAATAAATTAAGAATTTGAACAGTGGAGCCTTAACCAATTTCCACAAAAGCTGTTTTACAACCAATTGTGCTTTGAGATGTGTGACCAAAACAGCTAAAGAGGTCAGTTGACTCATGTTAGTTTAAAGGTCCCATTTCAGTGTAATGGTTCTGTTACTTCCGCCCCATATTCAGAACCGCAGATGCTTTTGAAGGTGTTGTCATTCTGCTGCACATGGTTATATGGTGCATCACCATTCCAAACTGTAAGCACATCTTTTGACTGAGGTCAAATCTTACATACAATTGCGTTGCAACACTTTTCTAGTACAGTAGAATGGAAGGAAGAGGATGTTCACGAAGCTTACCACACACTCCCTCTCCACAGCCACAAGGATGCTGGTGTGCATCTTTCGTTAAGCTCTGATCCCCTAACGGGGTTGGATAATCCCTCTGACAGTTGTCAAATTACATTTTTAGTTTGCTATGCAGACACCCTCCTCCCCAAACAGGGTGCTAAACACGACTTTGTTCACAAACAAACTGCATGCCGCTGCACACGAAGCGAGCCTATTCAACAGACACCAACAGCTTCCCGACTTGAATCACAGCAGCATCTCCCAGAAATCAATCCCCATAACCTTGGCAGAATGCTAAATCAACCCAAAAGCTGACTCCGCTTGCACGATTTCAAGGCCCTGTCTGTGAAAAGATGAAAAACATGTAGTTCTCGGTATTGACTTCCAGGGAAATTTTCAGCACACCAGGCTGTCTCATTTATAATGCTTGAGAGCTGGCGAAGAATGAGTTTGCTTGGCTTGGCCTCGTCTAAGTATAGATTTTCATAAAGGCAGTACTGTCAGAACCATCCTCAAGCAGACGCAAGGGACTCGTGTTTGAAGCTCTACGTAGGGCACATACATATTTAAAAAGGCCCTCCTTAGCATTTTTCACTTTATTGCTCAGTGAGCAGTGATAGAAGTGATAGTTGCTTACTCTCCACTATAGACTCATAAAAAATTAAGAGGGGATAAAATAAGGAAAGCATGTAATGGGAGAAAGACGACACATGCTCGTATGGATGAGAAGAAAGCAAGACACGTGTATCTGCTCTTGGATCCTACATTGCATTTGGGAACAAGAGAGGGAGGGGACCGACCCAAAAGAGCTTCAGGTTGTTTTAGCCAAAATTTTATAGGATAAGACTGGAGTAGTTGTAGAAAATCTGAGCCTGTTGGAGATAGTGTCCGTAAAAAGTATAAGCTATAAGTTTATACACACATATGAAGCAGTCAGCGGTGGTTTAAATGCAGATTCAGCCACATACGACTTGATTCTTTCGTCTGTTACTAACAGGTAGATAAGTCTCTCGCAGAAGTAATCTGGGTTTCCATTGCTAAAAACACACTCAAGCTACAAGCTAAGCTTCGTCTGACCAAAACTTCAGCAGAAGAAGCTTAGTAAGGACATGTCCACTGGTGCTTTATGTTAAAGAAGTTTAGCTGAACTGCTAATCAGTCACTTTGAAAACACAGCTCAGTACACACCCATTGGAAGCTGCTTTCTCTACCAGTCTCACCAGAAAAATGGGGTAACATCCACTGTTTTCTAGGTCAGGTTAGATCCATCCATCCATCCATCCATCCATCCATCCATCCATCCATCCATCCATCCATCCATCCATCCATCCATCATTATTATTACCCTTGTTACCCTACAAGGGTAACAATTGTAGGGCCCAATCTCCAGCAGTCATCAGGCGAGGGGCGGAGAACATCCTGGACATGTCGCCAATCCATCCCAAGGCAAGTTTAGATTGATGAAAATAGAAATTAAAGATTTAAACTTTAACACCATAAAATACAATAGGCACTAACTGACCTAGAACAGTGGTAATTTATTCATTGCTAAATATGTTTCAGCTAAAGCTGGAGATTTTGACCATAGCACTTAAAGCCTTTTTTTAAGATTAAAATTCTCAACCAAACTCAACACAGTTTTCCTGACGGTTCTCGTCTAAAACAGATGCATTCATTAAGTCACTAAAGGCTGAGGGGAGCTGGAACATCTCCGTCCGTTTCAACTGCAATGTTTCTCATGAGAAGATGCTTCTTCGTTGGAGCTTTGCGCAAACTCCTTTTTTTTTAGCAACTTCTTTTAGTGTCTCAAAACCAATGAGAAGAAATTTTCAGGCTTATAACTCCCACCACACAGAACGTTAACAGCCTGTGGAGCGAGTCCTTCTGCGAAAACGTAATTCACTAATGTGATGAATGGATTTAATATTCACCGACACACAGAGGGAGTTTTGAGTGAAAACAACAGTAAGCTGCTGTTAAAAAGAAAATCTACAGGGGACGTTTATCTTGATCTTTGGAAGCTTTAATCTCGCATCAAAAGCTTTAATCCTGCGTACAATAAGATACTAAGTATGTTAACTTAGCTTGGGAAATGCTAAGATCTGGGAAGCAATCACTCAGTACTCAAGGGCTGTTTCTTTTGAGTGCAGCTAATAAGATATTGCTTTAACTAACACATCGAATCACACTGACAGTGAAATATTGGATAATTATGTAATGCTGACGTAAGTTCTCTGAGATTCTTAACGCAAATGGTGAGAGATTTTTTTTTTATTTTTATTGTTTTTAAAGCAAAACAAACAAGTACTGAGGGATACTTCATGAAAGTCAATAAGTCTATATTTGGTTCAGAATCATTAATGGGGTATACCGGCAGATTCTCCTTGGGGAAATAACGGTACGCCGAGAGACCTTCAGCCTGAATTCAAGGTGGAAGGTAAAAATAATGAAATACGAATGGCACCAGTAATCAACCGAGCAGCTGTCTGCTTGTTGCCACCCTTACTTCTGGCTCGTGGAGTGAATTTTTCATAGCCCCTGGGACACAGCACTCACAAGCTATTTCTGCATTCTCCACCAAGAAGAGGCAACGTCAACGATGTGGCACGAGTTGTAACACATGCCGTTTCGCACAGGTTTTTCCTAAGCATGTCATACTGTATCACAGGTAGTGAGAGGATAATGTGAATTTGTGTACATCCACAAATTCAGAATCTCAAGAAAAAAAAAAATTGTCACTCATTTTATAAAGTTAAACTCAATATGTAAACATTGAGTGAAAACTGTCAAACGTTTGTTGACAGAACCTTTGATTATGGTTAACAGATGGATTTAAAAAAAAAAACCTAAATATTCAGTGTATCATAAAATTTAAATTTGCTCAGTAAAAGGGAATATTAAAAATGGAAATGTCACATAAATTACTACATCAATGCAGAGTGGAGCAGAGGTAATCAACCTGTGGTTCTGCTGAGGTGTAAAGGAAGCCCAGGTTGTTGTGTTGGTAGCCTTCAGGTCTTCTGTATTGTTGGATCTCGTGTCTCTCATCAGACCCACCAATATGGACGATTCTGTGCCTCTCCACCCGTTCTACAGACGTGAAGCGCCCCTAAATTCTTGAATGGATTTTGCTTGACAATCTTCTCCAGTTTGCAGTTGTCCCTGTTGCACCTTTTCCTACCACACATTTTTTTTCTTCATCTCAACTTTCTGTAGATATGCTTGGATGCAGCACCTTGTAAACAACCAGCTTCCTTAGCAATGATTTTTTTTTCTGGTTTACCCTCCTTGGGGAGGATGTCGTTTTTGTTTTCTAAACTCCTCCCCCGCGCCCACCTCGACATCTACAGCTCTTCCATTCACAAATGACAAACCATCCCTTCAAATAAGATTTACTCTGGTCTCGATGCATATCTTACAGGGTACATTGTTTCAAGCTTCCTTTATTGGCTTTTTCTTTCTAAGCAGTCCTCTGCCTGCCTGTGCTGTGACAGCATGACTCTATAATCTGTCCACCCCCACTCCAACCAGCACTGTCAGAGCACCATTAAATTGAAAGCCAATAAAAAGTGCAGAGGCTGGTCATCCTCATTAGGGGGACACCTAGCAGAGGATCCCAGACACTTTGGAAGTCTAATGAATTTGTTACACACTCCAACACTGTGAAGATGCCACACTTGCAACGGGGTGAAAGAAGGGTATCTGCAGAGGAAAGTTGCAATGAAATGTTCAAAAATAGCGGGTTTCACAACAATCACCATTACATGTCCTCACTATGTGCTGTCCAAGAACTAAAATGCACTCAAAGACCCAATTTCACAGCCGAGATCTGACCTCAATTTAAGTGTAACAGGTAATGCGTTGAGTGACTGCCGTAACGCCGCAGTCGTTCTTCGCGTAGATCTTTTTTTTTTTTTTTTTTTTTTTTTCCTGCATGTGATTCACCAGACACCTCAGCTCAAGCAGTAAGTGGGGTGCAGGGGCCTGACGTGCTTATCTAAAAACGTATGAGCCAGGGTCGACTCTAACAAGCACTCTTCAGAACGGTGCATGCAGCCTCTCTGCTCTGCATGAAGGCTCAGCTCCCCCTCTGCTCAGGCAATTTATCAAAGAGTCTGGTTTAAAAAAAAAAAATGAAAGAGAGGAAGAGAGAAATCTCCAGAGGATTACCAAAATATAAGAAATAACAAAAGTCTAAGTTTTCTGCTACTGAAGTTGCTTGTGTGCTGCTAAGAGTGAAATATGGTGGGACTTCAAGGCCTGCTACTAGACCTTAAATTATTCATAGCCTTGAAAGATTTATATTTAAAATTATTTTCATTCAACCAAGAAGCATCTCTTGAAACACAGTAAAAATAATGTTAAAGAAAAGCTCATTTTGAAATGAATAGGTCTCTAATCGACCATAAAGAGTGGGATATTGAGAATAGTTTGTGTCCTCCCAAATAATCAGTGGCAAAAACTTTATTGATATTATTGCAATCAAAACCTACATATATTTGCTGACCAACTTCCTGATGTTTTCACACGTCTTCTGATGATTTACTATTAGAGAGCAGTAGGCTGATCCACAAGTTCTTTATCCTTCAGTTGTATGTGGGGTAATAATAAGGATGTTGCAAAATCTATTAGTGCATGTACATATTCGTGAAAGTGACTTTTGTATGTCTATGACAAAAACATTCATATAATTCAAAAACCTGAAGAACCTGCAGCAGTTTTACAAAACAGAAGTCAGTCTAACCTTGCAGCTACAGAAAGAAAGGCTGTAAAAGAGAATAAATTTCAGCAAAAGCTGTTCATTGCCTCCATCAGACAATTTAGTAAGATACCTGCATGTTTGTTTTTGCTGTAAGACAGTTTCAAAGTTCACTTTTTCACTAGGTCAATCACTTATTTGTAATTGTTTAGCTATAACGTATTCGTTTTGTGTTAGGCTTATATTTATTAGGGTTTTGCACTGGAGATGCATAAAAGGGACTTTAGTTTTATGGAGGTCTGTGCATTTGAAAACACATTTCAACGAAAGTTCACTGAATAAGCATTCCCTCATATTTTTCCTTAACAACGTTCGCTTTACAACACATTGTGCCGCATGGGCTGCAACTAAGCAGTAAGATATGAAAATGTGTTTTGCCTTTTACTAAATAGTGGAGAAACAGACTTTGATGTCTTATTAAATCTTACAAAATCTGCTGCATGGAGAAGGTCACAAAAACTGGTCTTTAAGATTTGTTTGAGTGAATCTTGTCGTGTTTGGCCCAAGGAACGTCAAAGATAATAAAGGCAAATCTGTGGAAACGGTGCCAGCTAGTGAAAAACGGGGGAAATCTTCCTGTAAGTTATTTGGGCAATGAAATAGACAATTAAAAATAGTCAGATTTTAAATTTGCCCCTATATCATTTCTTCTCAATGTATATCTTATTCCAATGTTCCTCTCCACAAGTTTTCCAACAACAACTGAATTACAGCAAAAATTAACTGATGCATGAATTTTTATGATTGTGGAATATTAAACATTGATCAGAGGTGAATACCAGAAAAGCTGCCAACATTTCTGTAAGCAAACTCTTAAAGTAATAAGACAACTACGGATGAACTGTTGGTATAAAAACAAAAAACAAAAAACAAAAACCTGCAGCCTGAAGAAAGCAGGAAAAATTCATTAAAGGTTAATGTGTTGCAGTGCCATGCGCTCTCTTTACACTGCATGGTTAACACAAACCTTATTCTAAACCAGGTGTTTAAGGTCCTGCCGATTTCTAAGGAAACCTGTTTGTATGGATACTGAAATTTAAGTCAGTGATATGTTAGAAATTTGCAGGATCTGTTAGCAGAAAATCTTGCAGTCCTCCATCCAGCTGAGCCTAACATTAGCAGCTGTTGCTGTTTGAAGTTTTCTACATACTTCAACTGATATTGAATATGCAAGATTGGAGCTTAATTAATAAATAAGTAGTAAACAGTGGTTTATATTTTTGTCAAGATCTACATTTGATTTTAATGGAACTTAATGTATTCCAAAACTGTAATGCAGGTTTTGCCTTAATTATTAGCTGTACAATCTCTTCAGTCTTTTAAAATCCAAAACCAAAGAAATGGGGAAAAAAGACAAATCCTCATCTAATCAAAGTAGTATTCAATAAAATATACCAGGACACTGATTTTGATGGCTATTAAATGAATGATCTCAGTCATGGTAGAACGTACCATTTCCAGAGACGCGATTATCCACCTTTACATATCCGTCACGCAGACCCGCGTTAAGTTGAACGTAAAGTCCCGCGTACTGTAAAATCCTCATCATCAGTCCAAACGCTCCCATAGCCGCAGCCGGTGTTTCAAGCAGCTGAGTTAAACTGTGACATTAGGAAGAGAGCATGGATAGCAGCTGATCTCCTCCGCTGACACTCACTCTCATACACGCACACACACCCACACACCCACAGCTGGACCTGGAGGAAAACACAGGGCTGTCGCTCCTGCCTGAGCGGGAGGAGATGCTGCGGTCAGGCAGGCGGAGGGAGAAAGGAGTGCTGCGGCTCGACTCAATTAAGCGGATGTATCTCAGGAAGACGTGAGTGGTGAGTCGGAGTGCGACTGTTTTAATTCAGCTATGAGCTCCCACAAAGTTAGCCTATGCACAAATTAATGCCGGGTTCTCAATTATCTCCATTTAATTTTAAAACTTGATAAAATAATTCACAAATGAGGCGCGCAATTGTAAAATTCACAACCTTACCAGAGATACGCAAAGGCACTTTTCTGGCTTCCTTAGACTTTCGTTGGTCTTGACTGATTATCTAATATTCACACTCTATTAACCTTTTGTTTTCTTTTTTTCTTTAATCCCCCTTTGCCCTCTTTTTAAAAAATGGCATTTGGCAGGTGATTTTTGTTCTGCCTTTTAAAAAAAGAACAGAGTAATAATCAACCAACATCAACCAAAATTGTAATGAAAATAAGGGCTAAGCTCAGTGCACTATTTGTTTTCGTTTTGTTTTTCAATAATTTATTCATATTCTACTAAATCCATACGGCTCTATATGAGGTTTTTAAAGCGAGATGGTCATTTTGCTATTAAAGTAAGTTAAAGCATATTGGAGTACATATTTCTTTTTCACCATAGTGTGTTATTAATTATGCTAAGATGTAAGTAAACCTTTTATGATTCTAATTGTGATGCATCTTTGTACGATCCTGGCATGTGGCATCCACAGCATAGTTTTTAGATTTCCTGGCTTAAAAACAACAACAACAACAACAACAACAAAAAACACCAAGTATTTTTTTTGTTGAATTTGTCACCAATACTGCAGTTTTCTTCTGTACCCAAAGTGAGTTAATCTTAGTTTGTGCATAAGAGATTATCACAGGCAAGAGCTCTGCTTTTGAGCATAAAGATAATTCCTAAAGTTTAGAAATAAATCCACTGCAGTCTTTGTTTTGAACTCGTCAAGAAACCGTGCAATTTTCCTTCAGCACCTGGTTTAGAGAAGGCTCACACAGCCGCTTGTGTTCTTCTTTTGTCCTGCTGTCTCTTTTTTTTTGTTCCTGTCACGATCAACTGGCCTCTCAAGCCTGAAGTACTCAGAGTGAAATTGAAGCTGATATATGCAGGAGATAGCCTTCAAGACAAAGACAACACCTGTGTAATAACTCAGAGTTCAGCATCTCCACAGCACTAACTGCTTCAGACAGCCTCTGTCAAAAAAATGAGCTATAAATGTATGTGTGTGTGTGTGTGTGTGTGTGTGAGGGTGTGCGTTGGACATGTTGGCTATACCGCAGAGAGCCAGTTAAATGTAAAATGGAGTGAGAGAACTGAGAATATGACTCAACCTGGGAGCGCATTTCAAAGCCGACAACCTCCACCGAAGCTTCATGGCATCCATTATTTATTGGGTCCTCTTTGACATATTCAGCCGCCTCTTTCCCTCCTATATAGGAAAGTGGACCGCTAGAACATCTGAGGAAATTCATCCACAAAGAAAACAGTTCTCTCCAGTCTGATAAATGTTTGTGCAGTTTATTGTATAAAAAAATTACTTCACAGTATCCTGTGGTACACTATCGCGTACTGATTTGTTATTTCACATAATCTGAATGGCATAAAAAGTCCCATTAATACTCTTTAAGCCAGGGATCTCCAACTCCGATCCTCAAGAGCTTTTTGATGCATCACTGCTCCGTCACACCTCAGTCAAATAAACGGCTCATTGTTGGATTTCAGCAGAATTTGATGGCATGGTGTGGAGCCAATTCAGACGTTTTATTCGGATGTTGGAGCATCTAAAAGTTGGTTTAAGTGGGCATATGAGGGTGATTACCTCATATGCCCACATTTTGCAGTTGTTTTAGCTGCAAAATGTTGCCATTTTGCAGCTAAAACAACTCAATTACTAATTTGTTGGTGTAGTGTCTTTTAAATATAAATTAAACAGTCTGGTTATACACAACATTTTTGCTTAGATTAATGGGTTCTGCTGTGTCTGTGCATCGTGCTGAACTCCTGAGCTGTAGGTTTCTTCTTCTGGAGGCCGGAGCTTTAGTGGTAACCTCAAGCCCTTTGTGTTTTGCCTATACTTTTTAGAATTTCAGCTTTACGTATCTGATCTTTGTTTTCTACAAGGTGAAACCGACTTATTTCTCCTCTTGTTAGAAAACTTCAATGTGCCCAGATACTTCCAGCCGTAACTTCCTGGCTCCTGGTAGCTCCTTACCCCGGTAATCCACTAAGACTCCTCGCACTCCAACCTCCAACCTGTCTGCCCTCCAACACTCACTAAACTCATTTTAACAACCCCAACACCAGACTAACTCTCAGGCTCTGCTCCCTCTCCTCCAAACCTGTCAACACCAAAACCAGCTGTAAGAACTTCATCAGACATTTATCATATGATTTTACACTGTGACGGCTTGCCCTGCCGTTCACCAGCGCTCCATTTTCTCACAGGTTTTCTGGTAACCCCAGCAAAGCTTAACACTTGGTGAGGCCTACTATAAGTGAAAATGCTGAGTTAATGAAAGCAATAATTGCAAACAATGCACTACTATCGATTGTCTTTACAGTTTAAATTTTTAATTTAACGTTACTTCACACTTATATTGTATCTGTGTGTTCCTCTTGAAAGTCTCCTTGCAGTGTATACTCATAGTTGTCCCGACTGAGGGACAAATAGTAGATTATTTGGTAACTAGGTGACCAGAAAAATTGAAAAAGATTGAGATCGAAGGACTCTCTTGGGATTACCCAACAATCAAATCATTAATGTAAAGTGGAGCTTAATTCTTAGAGACTTCCTATGCTACAAGAACTATTACTGCAGCACTTTTACATTAGCTAAAGATTTTTTTTTTTTACCAAACATAATGACAGATTCTGAGGATGGGGGATTGCAAAAGCACAGTCTGTAACTAACAAATACCTGATAGGATTTTACTGCCATAGATTCAGAAAAAAAAAAAAAAAGAAATGACTGGAATGAAAACCAGATTGTATTATTATTTAATAGTGGCTATTGCGATTTTATTCCTGTCTTTATGACTGTTATTTCTATCCAAAGACGTGTTTTTAGCACCTCATCACATTGTAACATTTTACCTGAACATCTTTTTGTCTCATGCTGACATAACACAGAGAGTTTTGGAGTCAACCTAACCTGTGTGAGACGAATGCTTCTGCTCCTTCTACTTTGGGCCAAATAACAGTGTGGTTTTTTTTGACACTTGGCTGTGCAGAGATGTCATTGCTGTCACTCCACGGATATCAAAGAAAGCTCCAAGGTATAAAACATCACCCTTCAAACATCTTGAACATGACAGATGCAGAAGCAGCTGCTAACATGCGTTCTCCTTCTTTCAGCTGGATATTTTGGAGTTTTATTTTTTTAAAACCACTTTTGTGATAAAAGCTTCTCGTACATACACTTCATGCTGCATCTATTTCTTTTACTTAATTTACCATTAAACTGCCACCATATTCCTTGGAAAATGTAGAGTTTGCATTCAGAAAATCATTTTTTCTTTTGGGGGTCAAGTGGAGGAGGAGTGAAAATTGGTTTCTGAACTCATGTGCTAAAAATCGTCTGTCACTACATCTGCCGGCCCACCGGACTGTAAACCGTGAAACCCTTTTTTATTGCACCAAATGACCCTCCACAAATGGTAGAACCTACACCGGTGGGGGAGTGTTTTCACACTCCGAGGAATTCATCACCTTCCAGGTTAGATTGTTTGCTAGCGTCTCTCCTTCGCCTGTCATCCTGCTGGCTGTAAAATGTTTATGCTGAAGAACAGTAAATATTTCATAAGAACTAAATTCATTTATGCAGATTACAAAATTGAACTAACTTAGGATAATCAGTCTAGTAAGTTAATTATTTTTAGAATTTATTTAAACGTCTTAGTTAAAACTAGCAGGAAAAGGTTTTATTTTGAAACAGAAAATGGAACTGTTAGATGTTTTGTTTTGAGCTTCAATTTTAAAAGCCTTTTTTTCCCCTGTTATTGCAGTTCTGGTACATTTTTAACTCATGCCGCTTACATGAGAGGATGACTGCAGGTGTGATACATTAACTACCTTTCTCTTTTCCCTGTTCTCATGAAGCTAATGTGGCTTGACAGAAACATGGGAAACATGAAGATGGACCAGGGTCTGGTTGCTAATGTTTCATATGTCGCATGTGAATAATAGTAATAATAAAATAAAATAAAAAAAACTAGAAACAAGAATGTTTAACCATTTGATGCATAGATTATTACAATCTCAATTAAGATATTTTTTTCAATAGTGTTCATGTTGCGAATGGAAAACGTAACATTTATTTCTTACAGTTTTTTACATGACTTTTGACTGCATTTATTTGTCAAACTGATCAACATTACGTATTGTGAGAGACTATGGAATAATATGATTTTTTTTATAAACTAATGCAGCCACATATTGTAAAATATGCTAATACTGTCTATTAGAATGAGTCAACAATGAACATAATGATGTATAAATCAGTTTCAAAAACATTTCAAGATTGCTTTTTCTTCCTTGGTTTATTTCTTCTTTTATTTTTCTTGCAGTAACAAGTCCTAGTGTATGGATCAGCAATTAGTACCTATGTAGTCACTTAAATGCTACTTGTGCAGAATAACAATGCCCTCTAGTCTTTTAGGAACTGGAAAAGCAAAATCAAATTCTGGCTTTTAAAGAAGGCAGTGTAAGTGTGCTTTAATTAGAGAGAGCTTTTTGCACAGGACGCAGTGTAATTGTCTGTCTTTTCTCTCTCAGCAGCCCAGGACATTTCGACACAGTGGGGCAGATTGTAGTGAACGGACATTTAATCATCCTCCAATTTTCATCAGTGCACTTCATCATTCCACCAGCCAGCTAGCTGACCACATTTCGATCAACTAAACTGATACGAACATAGTTAGAAGTGAAACAGGGCGAGACAGCTTGGGCAGGATCTCATATAACACTATTTGTTTTCTGTACATTCTGGATATTGACTTATTGCTTGTTACAGATCTGCAAGAAAAAGATTAAATTGCAGCTTTCGGTTTGCTGAAGCAAATTTTTATTCTTTGAGATCTCTTGGGTTGAGATGTTTTTGTTTCATTTCAGCTAGCAACTATGACTCATATCCTGCAAAATACTCAAAATGTGTGTATATTGTTAATGCTTTACCACCTTGACACATTGAACTGACAGACTGTCTCAACACATTTTCTGCATGTGGAGCTTCAAACCCAGCACATCTCTTAGTTCCTGGGTTTGAATCATTTATGAATATACACATTTAGCCTCGTTATCCTCAACAGACCCTACAAACATGAAAGTCATAGCAAATATTGTAAGGAAACACTTTTTGCCATCACATATTTAAACCTAAGGAACCATCATGCGATGATGTCAACAGGAAGACTGATTTGCTTTGCCTTCTGAATGATTCATCCACATATTTGGCTCAAGGTGAGATCTGGAGAGTGTGTAGGATCCTTCAGATTCTAAATGCTGAATCGGTCAGTGGTTCATTTTTTTTTTTTTTTTGCCTTCACCACCTTGATTTGTTTCCTTAGTGTCATGTCTTGCTATACCCATAGCATTTTGCAAGTGGAAATTGGGAGTACAGAGGTGAACTGTCTACATGCTTTTGGGGAAACTCCCCCTCTCAGCTCCTTCCGACTAGCCAGCAGCAATTAGCAAACACCTGGCAGAACTGCACATATGCTGAGCTCATTATGAGCTACTTCTCATATAAAGAGGTAAAAAGAAAAAGTTGTTAAAGGGTTAATTGAGGAGCAATGTTGTGATGGCTTCCCAAAGGCAGAGTTTCAGAAAGAGCAGGAATTTTTAAAGAGACAGAGGCCCAATTTCAAGATGCTAAATTACAAAGTCAAATTTCTTTTAAGTGATATGTCATATATACAGCATTTGTATAACATAGTTAATAAAATGTAAAATAGCTACTTGATTGTGCTATAAAATGGCACTATGTTCCTGGAAAATACATAATACTGCCCCTTTAAGATTTTTATATGAAGCATTTTTGAAAACTGTATCTTTTTCCTTCCTCTTCACAATAATGAACTTCTTTTTATTGTTGTGTTACATAAAACCCTTATAGAATATATCACAGTTTGTGGCCGTAACCTGAAAAGCTAAAGCAGAATAATTACTCTTCTGAGGCAGGCAATGTTTGCTATTGATTGAAGTTTTTACAAAAGTCTTCTTCAATGCTTCTTCTAACTGCAGCATTAAAGAAGATATATTACCCATCAGTATTTGTGGACAAACCCAAAATGCATTCTTCATATTTTCATTTTCAGCTCTCATTGGCAGATAGGGAGAAGAAGGAACCTCCAAGACTTCCTGACAAATTTTCTAGTGTAAAATGAAGTCTGCACCTCCTCCTCCACACAGACAAAACAACACATGCTCCAATCCAGAGGACCGGCTTTGGTTCCATAGGACTGGCTTACCATCAGTCATCCAACAGATGGATTTCTGTTACAGTTTTATAAGCCAAGGTGCCAAGCTCACCCAGTGAACTGGCAGGCACTCCAAAGGAGCCCCTCTGGCAAATTCATGTATCTTGTGAAGAACAAGAACTCTGGTGTAGTTTGCCAGGCTGCATAAAATTAGCTTTAACGCCACAAGAGACGCTGTGTCACTGTGGTTCCTTCTTTATGGTGGAGATAAAACAGACAGCGGGAATGGGTTGTTTTTCTTCTAGACCTCACAGTTATGGCATTTCATTTTCTAAAAGAAACTTCAGCATCAGACATGCAGGAGATTTCACTGAAACATGTCATTTCTTGCACCTACTTATGACATGTTCTGCTAGCATCTCAGAGACATACATTTATGTTGTGTACGTTTATTTCAGTAGCATAAATGATGTGTGTCACAATTATTAGGCATGTGAGCATTTTGACCATGTCATCATTGCACAGCTCAAGCAGTACAAACTTGAATACTTGTTGAATTTAAGAATATGAGGTGATGTATATTTGTGTGTAGTGAGAGAGGGTGTGACCAAAGGAGATCAGCACCTCATCTCAAGGTGTGCAGAATTATTAGTCGGCTCTATTCCTAGGCTACCTAAGAAACATAATTAAAAATCCGAACTTGTAAAATGTCTGAGAGATTTTCAGCACTTATATTGTAGCATGAGCATTTGAGCTGAAGCATTTTCTTGCAAACAGATTGAAAAACGTATATTTGATACTGAAAGAGCTGAGAAGATTTAAACATGACGCAACTTGTTATCCTGCAGTGTTGTAAACTTCAACAACTGCAGCCCACCCGAAGGCCCGAGAAGTACCAGATGTTCAGTGGTCAGAGACAGGAAGGCAGAAAACCAACCACCACTTGACAAGACATAAAGAGAGGACATCCTGCAGCGTTGGCAAAAGGAAGGCACAACGCGCTGCCATAAAAACGTCAGCTTTTTGTCAACACCACAGAATGAACGAGGAGCACTGAAAGGTAAAGCGGAGGTGATCATTTTTAGAGGGCGTGCTGGCCTGTACTGACACTCTGATTAGCTTCAGGTTCCAAGTATGTAATGACCTGCCACCGTCACTAATCTATTGCACAGTAAAAGTAGAGTACGCCTTCCTCATCTTGTTTCCGTTCCTCCTCCCTCAGTCTCAGAAGACTGATTGGATTACACAGCTGCTCATGACCTCTCTCAGGAGAAGCAGGGATGACTTGGAGGTTACTGAAATACATTGCGAGAGGATTTCCAGTAGTTAGCTTAAGCCGCTTCTGGAATGTCTTAGTTCATTAGTGAATTTCTGATGCAGATCTGGAGATATTCAGCAGTCTTTTATTAATTACTGGAAAGCAAAATATACCATTAAATTATATAATCTTTTCATCTTGTTTCAGCAAAATTTGAGTAACTCTTGAAAAATGTTCTGCATCCACTTTGACCATGTTTGAGCTATTTTGCAAAGAAAAATGGGGCAATATTTTAAGTCTGCGGAGGAGTGTGTGTACGTGTGATTGATGAAATGAGGTGTAACAGTCAACATAGTCACACAGCTACAACAAATACATTAGGAAAAATGAGCGGGAGCTGCTGTGTTCTGGTCTGTGATCAAACGCTGCAGAAACACAAACTTGAAATGATTTCCCTTCAGAAAGAGGGAGCAAATTGGCCTGAGAGTTGGAAGAGAGGTCAGGGGGGAAAGTGAGAAAGCACAGAAACAGTATTACACCGAATCCTACATAACGGAGATGGATGAAGTACTGGGCATCCAGAGGGAGGAGACCTGAAAGAGAACTGATAGAGAGATAAATTGTGCAGTCCTGCAAGCGATAACAAACACATCGAGTATGAGGAAAATGGATCAAACGCTCTTGCCAGTGGTGGCAAATTGTGTTGAAGTGTGTACAAGCACAAGTGCATTGTGCAAGTTGCGGAGCAAGTGGGTGGTGCCACCCACAGTTGTTGACACCTCCAGTAAAACCACTGAATAAACTAAACTTTCACTGATGTAGCATAATCTGTAAAATCCAACCTTAAATTTGACAGCATTTATTCAGTGGAGACAAAAACACCTGTAGACTAAAATTTTTTTTTTACCAAAATTATATGTGACACAATTATTGGTGCAACTAGCAATCACATACGGATGAAGGATGAATATCAGGTAAAGTTCATGTAGCCCACTGTTAGGTATTGTAGAGGTTTGACGATGCTGTGGGCTTGTTTTACTTTCAGAAGCACTGGGACATAAGAATCCATGATATTGTGAACTTAGGGTTAGTGAAAGGGTTAATACAAATCTGCTGGTCTGTGCCGGCAATGTGACAATCTGTCATCACTGAGTCTTTCAAGAAGCCAATAGTAAAATAAATAAAAAAGAAAAGAAAAAAAAAACACGGAGAAAATAACAAAGAAATGATTCAAGCGACACAGAATCAAGTCCTCAGACCTGTGGGAAATTTACTGGGTGAGCCGAAGATAAGCCAGACTATGAAGGACCCAGGAATATGGACAATCATATTGAGAGATTATGAAAAAAATAATTGTCAAAGTTTGCTTTCCATGCTTGGTTTGTTTAAGAATTAGACTTTCTGGATGAGGTCCCAGCAGTTCTGAGGAATAAAGGGCTTACATCGCAGAATTATGTCCTTTAAAGGATTTTAACTCATGCAATTTATTCAACATCTAAATTAGAGAGTTGTAGTTTTGATATCAAATACTGCTTTGATTTTTGTTTTTATATTGTTGAAATATCTGACAAATACACCCCATGTTTAGCTTTAATTACAACCTTACAGCACTTTGACTTTTTCTTTGCAATGCGCACAAAACAGACGGCTACAAAATCCAGCCGTAATTAGAAAACTGAGATTTACAATTGTCCTTTTTCTTACAAAGCCCGCATTTCATATCAAACACGGAGTATTGAACTACACAATAGAGGGAGGTTTTAAACGGGCATAAAGGGAAATATTACCTCGGCTCATTTTGTAATTAATCTCCATGAATCCATTCTGTAGACTTTAAGGAGTCTCTGTTTGAAGGTATTGTTATTTTTGTTGTCTTGAACCCATACATGGCCCACCGCCCAGATCCTGCCAGAACAAATGAAGAGGATACCTTTCCCATAAATCCCAAGAGGTGACTGAAGAGAGATCATACAAATCTCTAGTCCTTTTGATGCTAATGCCTGCAGCTAGAAGGGTCGGAAGGTTGATAGGTAGATAGATATTAGCTAATATAACTTTATACATATGTACATATGTTATAGTTTCATTGGATTCTAGATTATTATTATTATTATTATTATTATTATTATTATTATTATTATTATTATTATTTTATATCCAAATAATCATACAACTTTATCATTTGATAAAAACCTAAAAAAAAAAATCACAAATACTATCATATAGATATTTGACTTGAGATTCAATTATTTTAGTATCACTGCCCATAATTAGCAGTTCCTCCAGCAGGGGGTGCAGTGTTCCTGTTGCCCCTAGTTATCACAAGGCCACTTTTTTGGCAACGCAAACACAATCACACTAACTACAGCAAAGTCCAGAGCTGTGGCGGCAAAACACAGCTGACCATCCGAGAGATAAGGAACACGTCAGGCGTGAGTTAAAATCTGTCCGTGACTCAGAATACTAATCTGAGATGTCTTCAAAAAAGAATCCTGAACAGTCGGTTGCTATTCGAAGCACATTCCTGCAGAGTTGTGACCACAAACAACACAGATTAAGGGCTGCGGATCACAGGGCGACGTCTCACGTGGAGCATACTGTGTGTCTGCATACCAATCAGCTCATTCTGTATTTCGCCACACACACAGGGACCGAATCTCGCGAGCTGCAACCTCCAATCAGCGCAGCAGCTGCCAATGTCAGACATTTACTGTTAACAGATGAAATCAGAATAAAGCCACAAATTTCTCTCAGGAGTACCTTGGTTGCTACAAAATACAAACCAAGAAATTATTACAATTTTAGAGTTTCCTTTCTGTTTGTTTCTACTCCTCTTGATTGTGAGGAGCTTCAGCTTTTTTTCTCCCCGCTAAATCGAGTGTCATTCAGGTCTCCTCCAACCCTGAGCCAATTTGTGCCAATTTGAATAGTTAGTTTGTCTCCTTAAAACATGGTCTGTAAAAAGTCTTATTTCCAGCCAATAACAAGGCAATAAAAAACTTTTTTCCAGATGTATTTTCTGATAAATGCTCCACGATCTTCTGAGACTTTGCATGGTGTCACGTTCAACTTGGGTTCTCGACCCCCATTCTTCATGGAATTAGTTCCAGATTTGTAAGATCTTAAGCTGTTCCAATGATTGTGACTGTGGATATGGACACGTTCAGGTGAGTCACTCCATTTCCAGACTGATAAAGATAAAGACGTGCAGTCGAAGAAAGAACTGAAATCATGATAAATAAAGACAACACGAACCACGGTGAGAGAAAACCAATTTGTCCACTTGATAACGATAAATTTAGTTTTCTGTATGATCAAAATGAAAAAAATAAATTCTGAATTTAAGAGGGATGAGGTAGTGATGAGCTGCAGCTCACCTCTGATGATGCCGTGTTGCGTTCACTGACAGAGGGATGCAGTTGGTGCATGTCCATTGCTGTCTGTCTTTATATCGCCAATGCTTGGTTGATTCCACATTACTTTCCTCAGTCTAATACATTTAATGAATGTGTTTGACATATTTTGTCTTTCAGAATATATTTTAAAATGGTTTACACATCTGCACCAGAGGTCCAAATAAATATCTAGGTTCCTTTATGTCTAAGATTTAGCTTAAAAAAAAAGAATAAAAAAAAAAAGTTTTTACGCTACTCTTGAAAAGCAGACATGATATCAAAGTTATTCAGCAGCATACAGTAAGACAGCTCTGGATAAGCAGAGCTAAAAATAATTTCTCTCACTGTCAGCAGTCCTTCAGCGGTCCACTCATTTGAGATAAAAGTAGTCGGACCAGCTCCCTGGGGCACAAAGAGCGCAAACACCTTTCACCTCTCAGGCATGTCAGTCCTGTAGGTTGCACTCTAGAAAATGCGGTAAAAATACAGGTGTAATTTCAAAGGGGGAACATTTTCAAATCTGCACACGATCCGCAGAGACCGAATGTTAAGTGATCGCACTGTTCACACAAATACTGTATGTCGACATCTTGGCTATAAACATAAAACACAATTTATGTGAGATGTTATACTTTCAAGTATAATTTTGTGCTTGCATTTTTACACGGTGACCAAACCTAGGAGGAAATGCCTTTGTCTTGCGGTTGTTTCAATGTTTCTTCCTCTGAAAAAAGTGTTTCAGCAACGACGTGACAGATTCATCGTTTTACCAAAAGGAGAAGAAAAAAAATGACTCATTTGCTGTTGCTTATTTTCAAAGAGCTTTTGCCAGCGACGTGTTTTCAACTGAAGAGGGAGCAAATTACAGGCTAGCCATACACATCGCTTTTCAAGAGGCAGCCTCATTGAAAATGCAATTGACGGTCTCATTCAGCAGCAGTCCGGCACGTCTCGGTTTTTAACCGAGCAGATGAAAAAGCCCCAATGAGATGTGATGAAACTCATACATTTTAACAAGTCTCCTCTGGCTTGGCCTGTTCTCAGATCCTTCGGCTGTCTGGCCCCATCAAGTGGCAAACAGTCACACACCGCGGGGTTAATCAGTGTCACTAATGGATGCTGAGCAGCCAGGAAACATGACCGTAACAAGTGGAAATCATCGGACGCAAGATTGCACAGGCCAGGAGGAATTCAAATCATATGTCCTTCATGGTTGAAGGAAACGGGGAAGAAAATGGCACAGAGCATCTTTTGCAGGAGAAGCACATCTCAAAAGGTTGCAGCACACAATGACAGCGGTAATTGATCATTGGTGGTCAATAATCAATAATGAAACTACTGCAGAACAAGTATTAGCACCATATTTCTGTTAAAGGACACAGCAAGGACAATCAACCAGTTTTCCACAGGCAAACACTGACATAATGTTTTCTGTTTACCTGTGGAAAACAGCAGACAATAATAATTATCCCGGCTAATAAGCCTAAGAGATGAAACACTCTCATTTTGCTGAATACAGGGTGAGCTTTCTGATTCAAGTATGCGTTGTAAAATAAAATCAAGTAAAAAACAATCTGGTACTTGTCCATCATGCAACAATATGAAAGTTCTAGTTTGCCTCTCTTCTTTCTTAAAAAGAACGTCACGATCAGATATGCAAAGACATGAAACTTACCACACACATCAGTTTTGTTGGGAGAATGATTAAATAGAATAGAGGATGTGAACAAAGTGCTGTGCTGGACTGATTTTTGGTTAGTCAGATTTGATTTTGCACGGGGACGCTTTTAAAGCAGGAATCTTCTTGCACATGATCCTTCTGGAATATGTTTTCTTATACATGCTTCGGACATAGCCTGCACATCTGAGTGCATTTTTACCAAACGTGGCACAACAATAAGCACGTGTATCCACAGCAAACGAAACATAGACGTCACTGTGGGTGACTCTAAACGGTTCAGAATTGAAAGAAAATTCAGTTTATTGTTTGCAGATCCTGCAGGTTTTAAAAGAAGTGGAGTTATTGTATCAGGGTTTTTCATTTTGGGCCCTTCCCTTTTGGCAGTATGCAGTAGCACATTAATGAAATAATTTACTGGCTAAAGGATCACAATGGACTTATTTTGGAATTCATCCTGGCATAACCAGGGGTATTTGTTGTTTCAGATTACCAGGTAAATGGCGATAACATTAATGTATCTGAATCTACAACCAGTCATTATAATCAAGGGTCCTATTACACTTTGTTTATCAATTATACATAATTAAACACGTCATATCCATTTCTTTTCAGTGTGAGAAATACGTGGCGGGGCGTTTAGCTGTGTGTACGTGTTGAAATGTGACCTTTTCACCATAAATGCTTGAGATAACTAAGCCTGAGAAATATGTGTGTAGTTATTTAGCTATACACAGAAGCATAATCAATTGACAGCTATGGCTTACTTTAAATTCCTGGGTTTCAGCAACACATTGGAAACCCAGGAGGAATTCAAGTCATATGTCCTTGATTTTAAACTGCAACAACCAAAGTTGTTGCAGTTTCAGAACTGCAACAACTTTAGTCACACAAGCGTCAGAAGCTGCAGGCAGCCTTCCCACCGGGCTACTCAGTGAAAAAGGAGAAGACGATTAGTCCAGCACCAGAGCTGAGTTTAATCAACCTGCCTCTCTGAACCAGCGCTGGACGATTCCCCCCGCAGAGAAGCAAAAGCCACACGCACCAGCACAAGGAGGAAAAATCCTTAATGGTGAGCTCGGTGACATAAAACAAACTTGGCATCCATAAAAGATCAATGTGAAAGATGACAGCAGGATCTTTTTTTCTTTTTCTTTTGACAGATAAAGCCTCTTACGCTAATTTCTCACTTTCTAGGTGGTATAAATCCTTATTCAAGGCTACAATAAACACATTTATGGGAATGGAGAAAAATGTTTCACCATCACATGGAAAATGGATCAAAATTGCTAAGGTCGAGATCTGCACAAATGAAAGGCCTAACCTGCTACTATAGAGCCATGCAGAAACCATGTATTAAACAAATCGAGACAGTCTGATGGCACAAGCAAGCGTGGTTTCTTCAAGAGGTACATATCCAGAAATGTGCATAAAACAATTTTATTTAACTGATATGCTTATCTCATTTCTTTTCAAAAACACATTTCTTGGTTGAATGAAAATAATTTGAAATCTAAATCCGTCCGCGGTATGAATAATTTTGAGAATAACTGTAAGTTTATGAAAAGCAGAGAGCACACAGATAGTAGGTAGTGTGCATTTCTCTGTTCGACTATTTTTTTCTCCAGGCTCAAGGTCATAACATCGCCCCTCCTCCAGATGGGTGCCAACGCATCAGCCTCTTTATGGTTCTCTCTGGTCTTGGCACTCGCTTGTGTTTGACACACTGTGATTTTACCCTCCAGCAGTTTTCAATTTAGATTGCGAGAATTAACTTGTTCTTTACAGACAGCGGAGAAGTAAATCTTAAAAGCTGCTGTGAAAGCACAGTGACAGTTTTGTCTGTGAAGCCTTTCTGGTAGACCCAGTGTCAAGAGTCAGGCTGTTCTGATAGAAGCTGACAACCCATTAGGCTTGCATAAGCGCTCTAAAATGACACGTTCTGATATGGTTCCCTCTTTCTATGTCCTCAGAAAGATTTCTTAAGAGGACACAGCAAAAGTTTGATTTCAAAGGATGAAAGTTTTTATGCTTCCTTGAAGAAAAAAAAAAAAAAAGTCACAAGTCAGAGGCTATATTGGGATGGGGCGTTTAAAGCTGCATGGAAAAAAAACATCCAGACTTCAGTGCTGTCTTGAGCTGCCAAAGACCTCAAAAATCTTCCTCTTTCTTCAGCTCTGTGAAGCTGTTTTTATGTTAACTTATAGTTGTTTTGTAGATCTATGTTTGAGCTTTCGTAAAATGGTTGTTTTTATGCCAAACGATATTCACTTATATTTCAGTCTTCACTCTAATAATGCAGTTGTAATAAGCGTCATTCTCCTTGAATGTGCACTGTCTGGCACATTTTCTTTAGAAAATACTATCAGCTGAATCAAAATGTAAACACATTTAAAGTCAAACTTTTTGCACTAGTCAGTACATTTTAGTGCATGTAGAAGATTTAAATATTTTTCACATAGTGTATCCATGTAAAGTCTCAGCATATGCTGTTCTCTGTTCATGTCATCATCTTGGAGTTTTGAACGTTTTGGGTTCAATTTCAGCTTTTCACGTGCTCGCATGTCGATGTAGGCCTGGGCGAGGCGCTTAGCACTAGAGTGCCTACGGATCTGGATTTTGGTGTATCAATGTATGAGCGTCTGTGGGAGCAGCTTATGTTTTGGGTGGCTTGTAGGACTGGATGTTCAGTCTAATTCAATGAAAAATGAAAAATCAATTCATGTTTAAAATTTGTATTACTCCAAAAATAATAACTTATTTACTGACTGGGACTATCGCTGCGCTACAGCAACATCAGTGATGGGTAAATATACTGGTTTGGGGTATAAGCCAGGGCTGGTTTTTGTGCCACCGGGACCATAGAGAGAGAGAGAATTTGCAAAACAAACCAGTTGGCCCTAGTTTGTTGCAGTTTTTCCCATGTAGCTTAACTCATTCATTTGTTTGCTACAGCTAAAGCTAAGCTGAGTGGAAAAGCTCTAAACAAGCACATTGGATCAGTCATCTCTGTACATAGTATCTGGTGTTTAACATCACCCTTTTGATACTTCCTAAACATAGAACTCTGTTTTCATTGTGCTATAAGCATAGGCGTAGGAAGC
>NW_015113154.1:338643-341931 GCF_001443285.1 Poecilia latipinna | reverse complement strand
AGCTATTTACTGATCTGTCAGGTTTCCGATATGCGTCCCCCCAATGACAGACTCGTTCCTACGCCCTTGGCTATAAGTGTTTTTAAAGGAATACATGTAATACATTGCATCAAATACTTTTACAGCAGAACATATTTATTTCTACTCTTCAGTGTTTCTTCTATACACAATCTGTGGCACTGTGTTACAGATTTGGAGGTAAACAAAGGAATCAGAGGCTGGTCTTGGGGCATGACAGGCAGAATAACAGGTTAATCTGGCAACAAAAAAGAAGAAAAAGCTAAACTAAACAGAGTATACTGTAGAAGAGAAGTGCAGGAAGGGACACTAAATAAATACACAGGGAACAGGAAAAACAACTATGCAGAACACAATATGTGAAGCTAATAAAAGGACTAAACACCAAACTCAGAAGAACCAATACCAGGCCATAGAACAAACACCAAGAATACCAAAACCCAAGAACGAATAGAAACTCAAACTAAAACCCAAAAACATTGAAGTTGTGATTTGGGTTCAGTTTGAACTCAACTACAAGGCAGACCGCTCACAGCGAACCAACTGTAGAATTAGATGGAGCGCTTTTAATTTGCATATTTTTTTTTTCATGACCAGATATATTTGCAAACAGCCAATTTTATCTTTGTCCTAAACTAGGAAAAAGAGATCCAACCCTTTTTACAGTCAGCAAGATAAAAAGTCCTCTGGCATTTCTACAAATAACCTTAGAAATTAAGAATGGCATAATAGAAAATTGTGTTTTAAAACAATAACTTCTTAAAATCTCTGTATACATTGAGACCCATGCCCACAACAATCAACTTTTATTTATTTTTCTTTTTTTTTAATGAAGCATTAAATATATGTTTAGCTTACAATCAAGAAAAGTAAAAACAATAAGCCTCTGTATGGGGGAATGGAGGCATGATTTTCATACTGGGACTGCAAAGATCTCTAATCTGTTGTATTTTGGTTTAGCAAACAATCAAATCAAGTAAAACGTGAAATGAGTGTGACATGTACCATGTTTGTTTTGAAAAGCTGCTCCAGATAACATGAGTTAAACAAGTACCGCCATCCTGGTAAAGCATCTCAATCACCTTCTATTGATATTTTACCAGTATTGCTCAACAATTTTCAGCAGGTGTGTGACATGAGGAAGACTGCAGGTCTTACCTGGACCGTCGGGCAGTGCTCCATTTTACCCAGTGCTGGTTCTGGAACCAGAAATTTAGCTCACATTGTTTAAAATTAGTGCAACCATTAATCATTTCCTCAGCTGACCCAGCAAAGACAGTCTGTCTCCACTCCTCCTGTCCTATCCCCGATTCAAGAGTAAGGCTGGAAGAAAGAACCATTCAGCAGCTCCTCGGTGGTGAGCATCAATAACAGAAGATGAAGCAGCATTCTGCATGCATTAAGTCAGTCAAAAGATGCTGAGGACTTGTCTGCGAATTTAAAAAAAAAAAAAAAATCATCTTATATATATGTCAATGCCAAACATGCAATCGTTTAGACTACCCCAAATAATTCAACACCCTAAACAAACAAAAATAAATACTCTTGCTCCTCTTTTTACTAAGGCCAAAGCTGCAAGAGCATAACTGACAGCTCTATAAATCTATCCCAATTTAAGAGCTGGAGCATCTGAACACCGGTCAGCAGACACAATGCATCAGCTGGAGGGCAGAGAGAGGCAGCGCTGAAACAAAGCTGCTACTTCTGCAGCTGCTCAGGCCCATGTGGGTTATCTTCATTGACATTACTCAGATGAAATCAATTTATGTTGTACAAAGAGGCAATAGAACCAAACACCTGAGCAACAACAGGTGTAAATGAAATAAAAAAACACAGTATGAATTTAAAAGGGGGAGAATTGTGTAAAATTGACATTCATGTCATGTTATAATGCTATTCACTCATTATAAGCACACATGGAGTGTTGCTTTGATTCATTCATGTTTTCACGGTTGGTGTGTGCTTGGTGTCAGCAGCATCACTGTCTGCACTCTGTCTGCGCTATGGCCAGCAGAAGACCGCACATTGCTGAAGGCATACCTTTTGAATTGTACACGTCATATAAGCTTTGGTGGGTTTTTTGTTATACCAGAAAGTAACAGTGGGTATTAGTTGTTCGCTGTTAGTATGGAGGGAAAAACCCCCCAATAAATCCATGGTGCCCCTCCACTGTTTGTCTTCACTGCTTATCGTAACGCCTTTCCGCCTCTTCCCAAAGCTGAGCAAGCTGATAGGTACCTGTCAGCTTCTGCTTCTGTTTGTACATTTTATACTACGGGGAAAACTAGTGAGGATTTACAATGTAGCAAGGCCATAAACACTGAGACCTGATTGGAGTATTGTCTTCAGGACAAATAACCCTAACCCTACCCTAAATGCTCATAACAGCAAAATGAAATAGCTCAAAGCAATGTGAGTGATTTCCTTTTATCTACCTTGAGGTGGGGAAAAATCTCCTCTAAATGTTTATTATTATTATTATTAGCTACATAAGACTTTTTTGCATGTACCAGCATCATTATTATGACTTATTCTAATTAGTAGGTGGTATTTAAAGACACATCTTTCTGTGCTTTTTAAAAAATGCAATCTGTTTCACACGACTACATTAAAATCAGCCGATAACAGTTTGATAACAGTTTCTGAATGGTCCCTAAATGGTGCATCTAGCTGTACAAACACTAGACTCCCCTGTAGAAGCTCGAATAATGATTAACTAGTCTGAAGCATGTTGATGCAGAAAAAAATATTCCCTGGGTGGCTGACGACTACTTCTAAATGTTTGTACCGTAACGACGTCTGACTTTCTCGCCTTTGACATGCTCTGATCACAAACGTTTAACCAGTCGGATATCCGCACATAATTACATCAATATGAACGCTTACGAGTACAACCACAGGTTTCCTTCCTGTGACTCTATTGTCAAAAGTATTTGCTCTTCTACTTTCACACTTACATGTGACATCCTTTTCTTTAGTCAAAGGATTAAATACAATTTTGGTCCAGCCTGTAAACCCCTTGGAAAGTTTAGGAGTGGTATTATTATTATTATTCTAATATTGGCTCATTCTACCAGAAACCCATTTGTGAGGTAAGATGTGGTATTAGAAAGTTTCTGGTCTGTTTCATCCCAAAGCTGCTCTGTTGGGTTGATGTCAGGAAACTTTGCAGATTTTTCCTCACCATGCTCCTTGTGGACTTTGCTTTGTGTGCTGATGTGCAGTCATATTAGAACATGACTAGAAACTGCAGTTGTGGGACATTTTTAC
>NW_015113154.1:322715-334594 GCF_001443285.1 Poecilia latipinna | reverse complement strand
ATTACTCGATTAATCGTAAGAATAATCGATAGATTACTCGATTACTAAAATATTCGTTTACAACAGCCCTCATTTTTACCCTATGTGAAGGCTTCATCGCTAAAAAAAAAAAAACCCAAAAACTTATAAAACATGCTTACTTTTGTTTTCAGTAATCAAAACAATAATAAAGAGAGAGACTTTTTTTGTTTTTTTTTCCTCAGATTTACTTTAATGGGATGTTCATACAGACTTCAATAACATTCAAGCTTCAAGCCACTCTGAATGCTTCCATAAAGTAAACCTGGTTTCAACATCATTTGAGGTCAAAGGCAACTGGAGGGAAAAAAAAAAAAAAACTGAATGAGAGTTTGAACAAGACAAAAAGGAGCAAGTCAATAACCAATCAGCTCACAGGGTTCAAACGTAAACATGTTCATTCACTAAACGTTTCAAATTTCATATTTTTCCAGTGTTTTAGGTTCGGCCGGTGACTTGCTCCAGTTAAGCATCAAGCAGATCAGGCAACCGAAAAGCCAGATTGTTTTGCTACACAGACTGCTAAAGCATCATAGCGCAGCTGTTCAAACTATCTCCATTTTACTCCTCCACATTAGCCTTTGTTTCTCTTTTTCATGTTTTTATAAGATGTCAGTGCAGAAAGAAAAAGAAAACATTGCCATGTTAACTGACCTGAGCCTTCAGAAACTTCTGTTATATGTTGTTGAACAAGACAGACAAATGTTACCAGTTTTAAGAGCTGCTGATTATTTTGGGGATGCTCAGCTAGTTTCTTGAACACATGTGACAGGATTGCTTAGCACCATGAAAGGGTAGAGATTTAGCACAGATTTAAAAAAAAAAAGTTTCTGAAGGGTGCAAAGGGGATGGCTCTCCTTTTAAAAGACTTCAATAGTATCTTTTGGAACTGCTTTGCTGTGTGACAGACTTGGTGATGGTGCCACCATAACCACCAGACATGCCACCATAGCCAAATCCGGAGCTGCCGCTGGACATTCCTGTGGTAGAAAACAAAATGGGAAGGTTAACATTTCTTTTTCTTTGCTATTACACTGGTTTACTTGTGATAATGATAAATCACGCTGGACACCTACCACCGCCTGAGGTGGTCTGCTGCACGTGGATGGTGGCGCAGGATCCTCCGCTGGTCAGTCTTTGAGAGAAACGACGGCATGTTAGTGCTTAAAGTGGTGGCTGAGCTTACAATTCACCCTTGAAACATAAACATTTAAGTTTTCCCCCACCTGTTCTCTTCTCCTTCCAGGAGCTTCCTGTAGGTTGCAATCTCAATGTCCAAGGCGAGCTTGATGTTCAACAGGTCACTGTATTCGCGCACCTGCTTGGCCATCTCTGACTTGGCCTTTGTCAGAGCCTCCTCCAGATCCTTGATGCGAGCCCTGGCGTCCTTTACTGCCAGCTCGCCACGTTCCTCGGCCTCGCTGATCTGACTCTCAAGACTGGATTTCTGTGGGAAATGATGTCACAAACATCTAAACAAGACTCTAAACAATAATAACGCCAGACAGACGAGAGGTCGCTGAAGCGCACCTGTGCTTTGACAGCCTCGATCTCGTTCTGAAGACGTGCGATCATGCGCTTCAGGTCAGCGATCTCAGCCTTTGTTGAGCGCAGGTCTGTTTCACACTGTCCTGCAGAGGACTGCATCTCGTCGTACTGTCAGTCAAAAAATAAAAACCGAACATCAAAAATCAACAATTAGGAAGGTTAAAGGCTCACACTTTGCAGCCGAATAAGGGGAAGAACATCGACTTTAACGTTGCTTACCTTCTGCTTGTACCACATCTCTGCTTCAGCCTTGCTGCGGTTTGCAATCTCCTCATACTGAGCACGGACTTCAGCCACAATGGCATCCATGTCGAGGTGACGGCTGTTGTCCATCTCCACGATGACGGAGGTGTCCTTGATCTGTCCCTGCAGCTCACGAAGCTCCTACACAAAGAAGTTGCCAAATTAGCTCATTTGTGCAAGAAAATTGTGACTACACTAATAGTCATAACTCTGTATCAAGTAGCTCGATTTCAACCGTAAAAGTCATACGTACAGCTTCGTACACGGCCCTGAGGAAGTTGATCTCATCCTGAAGAGCATCAACTTTAGCCTCCAGCTCCACCTTGTTCATGTAGGCAGCGTCGACATCCTGGAAATACAAGAAGCAAGCATTCGTGAGACTTTTTCCACACTAATCCATAGAAACAGCTGAAACAATTAAAAGAGCCATTTTCATGTTGTCTCACCTTCTTCAAGAGCACAAACTCATTCTCAGCAGCTGCACGCTTGTTGATTTCATCCTCGTACCTGGTGAAACACAAAGCCAAATCATGAGCATACCACACTTTCAATATCTGCAAAGTGAAAGAAACTCTGGGCATATGTGCTGCTTTTTTTCCCCTAAATACTAACTTATTCTTGAAGTCCTCAACAAGGTTTTGCATGTTCCTCAGCTCTCCCTCCAGCTTAATCTTCTCGTTGCCAAGCCCATCAAGCTGTCTGCGCATGTTGGCAATGTAGGCCTCAAACATGGCGTCAATGTTGGAGCAGGTTGTGGTTTGTTCCTGCAGGAGGCTCCATTTGGTTTCCAGCATCTTGTTCTGCTGTTCCAGGAAACGGACCTATGGAAAAAAAAAGAAGAAAAAGAAACTCCATTATGTCTTTTTTTTTTAGTTAGTTTTTGAGGTAGTACTCTTCATATATTTGAAATGATACAGAATGATGTTTGATAGTACAAAATATTTTAAGCTGAAAGATAAAAGTAGAAAAAAAAACTGGGAGGAGTTGTGTAAAACAAAGATTTAAAGGGTGTGTCACTTCAGGGATAATGCTTGAGAATGTCTACCTTTAACTGTGCGACTGATTACATGTATACCTATCTAAACTGCCACACCTTTGCTGAAACAGTTGCAACTCATCGCTGCCTCAGTTTGAGTGCATACTCTTTAATTATTTGTTTTGTTGGTATAAATAGCTTTAAATTGGTATGACACCAAAACGTTCATATAAAACTAGGAGCGTCTCAGAAAATATTTGTATTGTTGGGCTATGACTCAACCTCCAGCCTCGATTGAGTTATCATAACCACAATGTTTCTCCAGCCATAAAAAAAAAAAAAACTAGGTGTGGCACTTTAGGCATAAAAGACAAAGCAGTTTGTGTGTCATGAAATGGTTATTTTCTGAACTGTCTGCAGGAAACTGCAGAGCACAAAAAAGACATATCTAACTTCAAATTGAAATGTGTGGTTTTAAGATAGAATCAGGTGAAAGTGAATTTACAGCCATGTAGTTAAAATTCATGTTGCCCCTAGCAACCAGGTGATAGGTGTGCAATGTGCAAATGGTAGACTTTGGACTCCATGGAAGCAGTGCAGATATGTCCCGGTTCTTTACTCCGGTTGACCAGCTGAGAAGTGAGCATCGATATGACTGATGCTATGTTTACTCAGTGGGCAGAGTTAGCTGCCATGGACTCAGACAGGCCATCCAGGCAAACGCAGTAGATTCATTTTTTTTTTTTTTCTGAATTAAAGGATGAGGAGGCAAACTGTCACATGAAAGTCTGACTTAATATTTTTATGAGCTGCTCTGGTTCTAGACACCACAGGTCAGAGATGACTGTGCTGCAAGGATACAATCCACAGCTTCCCTGCTCTGCAGTCTCCATCTTTCAGCCTACAAAAATCCTAAACACTGCATTTGCGTTCAACTTTCTCGTCATTTACTTTCACATAGCGGTTAAAGATGGTAGAATTAGCTGCAATTATCTAAGGCAAATCAAGCTTACGGTAAATGAACCGGGGTGGAGATGCTGACACCAACCTTGTCGATGAAGGAGGCGAAGCGGTTGTTGAGGGTCTTGATCTGCTCCTTCTCCTGGGTGCGTATAACCTCGACGGATTTGTCAAAGGTGTAAGGAATTGGTGCCAGCAGACTCTCGTTGACCTGGACAGCTGTGATTTGTGGCATGACACCCTGATGGCCAAAACCCTGATGGCCAAAACCCTGATGGCCAAAACCCTGATGGCCAAAACCCTGATGGCCAAAACTCTGCTGGCCACCATAGCTTCCTGACTTCAAAGACGTGCTGCTGAAACCACCAGAGTAGCTGGGTGCAGAGGCATAACTGGAACCGTAGCTGGTCCTGGAAACACTGCTGACTGGTGTGGCGTAGGACCTTCGGATGCTGTTGGAGCTTGTGGTTGACATTGCCTTCCTCATTTTGGCAGAGTTAAAGGTTGTCCGCTGGCTGAGCAAAGGAAAGCTGGAGATGCGAAAGCTTCAAAAGGAGAGCCAAGTCCCTCTGAGTGTCCAAATGCTGATACTGTCTCCTTTTATGCACCAAGCAGGGGGCGGGGAGGCTCTTCTTCAGCCACCTCAACCTGTTCTCTCACTTTTTGCTGTAAAGCCTCCGCTTTCCACACCTATGCTGAATAACAGGAGTGGCTAATCCTGTTGAACAGGTAGGAAGGGATCGCCAGGAGATAAGCTGTGACACACCCTGTCATGGGATAGACTCCGGCAAGAAAAAAAAAGGAGACGAGGGTAGAGGCAAAGCGCTACAGGGAACCTCCTTTTTGTGGTGTTACTTGGTTTATCTTGGATCAGTTTTACTATATTTTGTGCATTTACATGGGCTACAGGGAAAATAATAGTGAAAATAAACAGTTGAATGAAATACATTGATCAACTAAAAGATAATGTATGACCAAGTACACATTTCAGCTAAGACATAGTGGGTTGAGGATGCACAAATAGATTTCTGAGCAAGACAGAAAGCTTTATAGCAGAATATTATATTCTAATTATATGCATTAGGTAGTTTTGCAAAGTGATGTAGTCTATGATGGGCTTGCTCCTTTTCCAACCTCAGTTGTCAGATTTCCTTTGAAAGGATCAATTTTATGTCAAGAGATAAGATTTTCTTTCTGCTGAACCTCTTGCCAAAAAGCAAACAATAGAACAAACATGGGAGCACAACTCCAAATATAAAACTTTATTACAGTTTATCTTTCTGTCTGAGTTATCTAATGAAATTTTTGCAATAATACAAGATGTTTTTGAAAGAAAAGACAGTAAAAAGAAAAAGACCCCTTAGGGCAGGGGTGTCAAACTCCAGTCCTCAAGGGCCACTCTCCTGCAGTTTTTTGATGTGCCACAGCTAAAAAACACTGGAATGAAATTGCTGAATTACCTCCTTCTTGTGTAGATAAGTTCTCCAGCGCCTTGCTAATGACCTAATTATTCTGCTGCATCAGGTGTGATGCAGCAGAGGCACATCTAAATGTTGCAGGACAGTGCCCCCCCAGGACTGGAGTTTGACACTTGTGCTTTAGAGCCTTTCAGTCTTAACATGCTTTTTCTTGAAATTATCCCCTGAGGTTGATCAGCGATGCACATTGAACACTTTGAAGTTGTTTTTCTACCTGATGCATTTTTGCTAAACCCACTCCCTGGATTCTCAAACACATTCATTGCGTTGTTTCTCTCACTGCAACTTTTTTTTTTTTTTTTTGGAATAGAGGCCTGCATTTCTTTTCATCCTTCTCCATCTTTTCACATGCACATGCCTTTAGCTTCTAACAAACGTGTCAAATTTTAAGCTAAAGCTCAAATAAATTCTTGCTCTGCACTTTCTCTTGTGAGAAAACTTTTTTTTTTTTTCATGACATTTTGACTATCAACAACCATAAAAATCCTGCAAATATTTGCATTTGTCCTCTGTGTTTTTTTGACAGGATTAGTCAGAGTACATTCTTGTCCTCGGCAGCTGCTAATAAATCAGAGCAGCGATTGTAGCTGGGTGAAGTACCAGCATTTAGCCAGTCCAGTTTTGTACATGGACTGGCTAAATCCATGTACAAACTTGGACTTAGCCAAGTCCAAGTTGGCTAAGTCAACTTGGCAGAGCTCTTGACCAAGTCTGGTTACAGATTTAAGCATAGTACTAATAATAAATATATATATTTTTTAAATCAGTGGAGCCTTTTCTGTTCTTGCTAGAATTGCCATCACTGGTCATGACTGTAGTTATTAAAGAGTTCAAACCTGGTCAAGTCAGGATAACATGGAGCACTCATGCATGTTCGACCTGAAAGAAATTTGCTAAAGATGTCTGAGATGGCACAGATTATAATCTTGCAGAGAATGCACCTTGTGTCAGGCAGTGCTGCTTGCAATAGGTTGCTGCATATGTTACTGCGCTTAAAGAAAAGGGAGAGCAAATAAATCAGTGAAACTATAGGAAAGTGAAGCTGTTGAGGCTAAGTGATACAAGTCTATCCATGTAGCTTACATGTTACAGTCTCATTTTTGTAATTCCATTGTGAATAAATGAAAGCAAAGAGTAAATGCGTACATAGCTTAGGTTCCACATAATGTCATTTCTTTCATCTCGGCTCGAGGAGTTGGGAGGAGTTAGCTCTCCGTTTGTACCCAAGAGATTTTATAGTTTTGGATGTCACAAGGCCTCTCCACTCTAACTTCCTCATTGCTGTCTTACATGTACATTTAAAATTACAAATAAAATCTTAAACATTTAGATTTTTGATTCATGACTATATTTGCCTTGTAAATCAATTTAAACTGAGACTCATAATGAAACTTTATAGAAGTTGCTTTGTACCGTAGTATGTGTAAACTGGGTGTGGATGCCTAACAATGTCTGAGGTGTGGTCTGACGGGCTGTCCTCCTTTACACCACACACTTTAATAAGTGGACATGTACAAAACTGGACCGTTTAATCCATTCACAACATTTGCAGTAATGAATCAATCTGTCTGAGGCGTAAAATCCACGTGAGATGTTGAATACCTGCACACCAGGGCCTCACACGTTAGGTAATCTGTGATGGTAAAGATCATGCTGGTGGTATTCCTTTGCGAGTTCCAGCGTAGAAACCAAAGTTTCATTCAACTTTGCAAGGTTTAACGTAGAAAGTGGGGTCAGGTCACGGAGGTGTGACAGTTACTCCAATGTCCATTTCTGTGAAATAAACGGCTGCATTTTTGGTTTAATCTTGCTGCAGGTTGAGTACAGTGCATTGAAAAAGGAATTTATTCACCGCAAGGCTTTTTGAATCTGCCCCACATTAAAACTCAGAACTTTGACATATTTTTTCATTATTTCTTAGGATTTACCAAGACAAACTAGATTAGAATTATGAAAAGGAATAATACTTTAATTTCTTTTGTTTCTTTTTTTTTTTTTTTTTTACAAATAGAAACCTGAACCGGATGTTTTCAGGGCATCTGAGTCGATGCTTTGGAGAAATAACTTTCACCCCAATTACATCTGCAAATCCTGTGGAAAATCTCTCTACCTGCTTCAATTGTGTATGTTTGTCTATGGTCGATGCCCCACAGGAAGGGGAACCTCACTAAGTAAAAGCATCCCCGCAGCATGATGCTACCAGCACCGTGTTTCACACATTGGTGTGTTTGGAGTGATGTGTAGTGTCTCACAAAATGTTTAGTTTTGTGTTTTCACAGTTACTGAAGGGTTCTTATCTACTTCCATGATTAATTGTATTCTTGCTGTCAGTTTAGATGAACTGCTGTGTTTTGATAAGTTTGAAGATGCGCAATACACTTTACGTTTTTGGAAAATGTACTGCGTGATGCTTGTTCATTGACATTCAACAAATTTCAGAATAACTCACAAAATAGCTGAATTGACACCGAGGCACTGTGATTTAATGAAAAGCAGGTTTATTCAGTTAAACCTTTTTTTTATGTTTTTATTTCGGTTGAAGTGAATGGAGCGTTTATCAAAACAAAACTAGCTGCAAATGTGTCACAGTTTCACCGTTTACCCTTTCAAATCAGAAATCCGGCCAGGAACTAGGGCTTTACTAACGCTGCAATCAGAGAAGTAAAACTGGCAATTATTCTGGTTCTTTGCCATAGAAACAAGCTTTCACAATGAAACAATCACAATCTTTCTTTTTAAAACCCAAATTAAAGAACACAACAGAAATGACAAAACTGCAGTTATGTTTGACATGCGCTCCACCTCCGCCCCGGTGTTTCGAAGCAAACCTGGCAGTAAAAGTGGGGAAAGGAAGTTTTCTGCAGCTGGCAGCGTCTTCACAGCCCGAGGCGACTGGAGGACTAAACCTGTCAACTACTAAATTCCTGAGTCTGTTTGTTTCTCTGGCTCTCATTCCTTTTTTAAATCTTTGGCCTTGGTAGCAGAAACCTGTTAGACAGCTTCTGCCTCCAAATGTTGTTAGCGATGGGCTTCGTTTCTGATGTTTCTCAGCGCAACTTATTTCTTATGTACTGAACACGGTTATACTGCTCAGGTCACAGGCTCTCAGATTAAATTGTTAATGCTATAAAATGCAGCTGTCCAGCTAAACGAGATTGGCCAGTAATGATAACCCACTTGTCCTCACCAATAAATACTTCTCTTTTCTGTTCAGTGAAACATCACTTAGGTGCAAAATGTACGCAAGACAATACACTTAATCACACATGCCAATGAAACAGCAACGATTAACCAAATTAATGGGGAACATTATTTTGAATATTGTTAGTTTTTAATCATTGGACACATTAGTCTTAAATGTGTGTGCAGGGGAAACATGTTTAGGCAAAAATAAATAATTCCTAATGTTGGTCTTTGATTGAAATGGCAACGTCGGTGCTTTATTTCGTTAGGCGTGGAATGACCCAAATCAGGCGAGATGGGTCACAGTTTATCATATGTTGCGTTGCTCTATGTGACGCTTTTGCAAATGCAAGTTTCCAGAGAAAAAAGATTTTTGCTAATCTCGGATCACTGAGGCTTATATCTGATGTAAATGATTTTTGGGTGTAGCACATTGTAGACAAAGCAAAGAATCTATGCAAATCTGTTATTTCAGGACGCTGCAAACATTTTGAGTCAGACGGTTTTGTTGCTGTGATTCTTTCTCGCTGACAACCAAAGCCTCTGAGGCAGTGGCGCCACATAAAGACCAAAATGAAACTTGGCTACAAGGTAATGGTGGTGGCAGAATTATTAACCCTACAATTATTGTAGGGTTTATATTGAAGCTACACCTGAGTAGAAGTTATTTAGTAATAAGGTCAGGAAGGCAAATTGGTTTTCCAGAATTTTATTTAGGGTTACAGTAGTACTGTCTATATTTCAGATTTTTAGTTTGCAAAAAGTTCTGAAAACCAATCTCCTTTTCTTTTCACAGTTATTCACTACTCTGTATTGGTCCATCACACACAATTCCAATAAAATATGTAGAATATGAATGTTGCTGTAACATAAGAAGTCTGGAGAAACAATGAATATATTGGCAAAGTATTGCATATCACTGACCAAGATGAAAACTAGAGAAAAATAAAGAAACCATATAGTTAAAGACAACATTAGCATGACGTCTCCATATAGCAAATAAAATATAGTTCTCCTGCTGATTCCCCATCCAGATCTACTGGCTTTGGAGGATTTTGTTGCAATTAATTGATGCATGGTGAAGGCTTATGACGCCAAAAGATTTAATGCACCCGTAAATCAAATATTTTTACAACCACACCTTAACCATAGCTCAGCAAGGTAAAAGATTATTAGATTAGTTTATTTCCTGATTAGTAAGTTGCAGTGTGGTTAGAGATGTCTGCTTTCTTTTTAAGCATCCATGGGAATTTTCTATCAAAGAAAAGAACAAAACCAAAGACAGTCAAATGCATTTAAGTATTCTAAGTATTAAGAAGGCGGTTTCCAGTATGACCAGTGTGGTTAATAAACCTAGGTACTCATCATCTTTTTCAGAGGTGACTTGATGATTTTGATAATTGTCCTGCTGTGTGTCCCAAATACACTTGTGTTGTGCAGTAATTAGTCGTGGTAACAACACTAAATTATTACTGGACCTCAGCAGAGTGGGCATCAAACTGAAAAACCAGTGAATGCAGAAACAAGAGCAATCGACAAGAAGATTCCCTACAATTTACATTAAAAACAAGACAACAATGCAAACAATACAGGACTTATTGACGCTCCAAAGGATTAGAAGTTAACTAAACCAGATAAAGACACTGTTCTTTATTTTATGCAAATCTGCTTCGCTTCAATAGCAATGGTAAAAGTTTAGCAACGTTTCTTAAATTTGTAAGAGGATAACCAACCTGTTAACTAATGATAAAAGGAATTACAAATAACCCACACAATCTTGGACTTGTGGACGTGTGAACACACCCACTTCCCTCGCCATTCTTCAAAGTTCTGGGTGTGTTCGCCATGATGGAGTGGTGAGTACACTAACGTGGACCTCCCAATTTCACCACCTGCAAAAAGGAACACGCCCTTACAACACAGTGAGCACAGCCCAAGCACAGAAATGTCTGGTGAAGGCCAGCACAACAGAATGCGGTTAATCTGCAGTGGCGAATATGTAAAAGTTAGTTGGCTGAACAATGAGCTCCCTATCTGACGAAACCCTCCCAGTGACTAACACGTTCAGCTGCATTGCAGAGTCAACGTCGCAAGCTAATTTCACACGGTAGCGGCACTATTTGCATGCAGACTGTTGGCCGGTTAGAAACTTCTCAAATGACTACGCATTTATTGATAAACCATCATTATGATGCAATAATGGACTTTAACATCTTGTTTATCGTCCAAGCACTAATGCATACACATTCAAACTCGTAGAGCTATTCTTCCCAATTTGGGCCTTTTATTGGCTTCCATTGAGTATGGATGATTTAAGTTTCTTTTTAGGGTGACTTTAGTTCATATACTGAAAAACAACAAACAGATAACATCAAAATTCTCCACACACCTCAGCACAGTTACTGTCTAGCATGGGAACCCTGGCAATGCTGCAATCGGACATGATGACTCACTCTTTGTCAGACAAGCAAGATCAGGAAAGTTGTCTGGCCAAATAAAAACCTAGCAACCAACTCTGTGTGTGTGTGGGTGGGTGTGTGTGTGTGGGTGGGTGTGTGTGTGTGTGATGCTTTACAGTATCTGCTTTTGTATGATGTCACATACCTTGCCTGTCTCACATTGTTTTTCTGTTACTGGTTCTGTTTTAACAGTTATGCTACAATGCTCATCAACTCTGTCTACAGTAAGTGACTAAGGATTAATAAATATCTAATAGTCCAATAGCAAATCTGAGAAAAGCTTCACTCTACCCTGAAAAGAATAGCTTTGGAAATTGTCTGTGTCTCACAGGTACGGATGTGTAAGCCATAAAGCAACTTGATTTTGCATTTCATACAATACCTCTGGCAATGCTATGTTAGGGCTAGCATGCTTGAAAGTTAATCTTGTGACATACCTCTAATCTTAAGTTTTGTAACTGCTGCAAGGTAGTATAACTACATTAAATCAGTACAAAATATAAAAAAAAATGTTAGTGTGCTTAAATGGATCACATGGAAAGCGACTCTGTTCAGTTTATCATCACTATTTGCCATTTGCAACAAACCCAATGGATATATAACTTATAGGTTGATTAGTACGTTGGTGAAAAGCATCAAAAAGAAAACCAAGCTGTAAAAAATGAAGTTTTTGGAAGCATTATATCATTTAACAATGTCTTACACAGGGAAAATAAGACAAGTGGGCTTTGTGAAGTTATAGCAGTGTTTCTTAATTATTTTCTGTCATGCCCCTCCCTGCGGATCATAATTTTTTCGCCCCCCTGCTCAGTGCCCTTCCCTCCCCAGAATTTAAATACTATTGCGGATCTGTTCATATTTAATAATTCATTGTACTGGCTCTAGCATTGTATCACCTTATTATCAAAATCACTGTTTTATTGTTCTAAGCCTCAAAATAATTTCCAAAATCAGTTTATTGAGTGAATCACTAACATTTAATAAAGACTACTCAGTTTGAAAAAAAAAGTGCAA
>NW_015113154.1:318398-318823 GCF_001443285.1 Poecilia latipinna | reverse complement strand
ATTTAACGACTTCCTTCCGGCAATATTGCGTCTTTACTCTGCCAATATTTAAATTACTCTGCTGATAGGACTGGGTTCTCGTAGTATTATGACTGTATTCTTATATTTGAAAATGAAAATTTCTTAGCCTGGCCATAAAACTCCGTCATACTTGCTTTACTGACCTCTGCTGCCGTTTTTCTTTTCACTGTCAAACTTCTCCATCTCTCCTCTATGATTGTAGATATATTTGTATCCTTCGCTCCGTTTTTTTCTTCTGCTCCGTTTACAACAGTGCTGTGTAGCTACTTCTACTGGCTTTAACAGGCAGCCTGTTGATTAGTTTGAACACTGCTGCCAACTAGTGGCCGGAGGCTTGTTTATCAGTTAAGCATGAACAAAGAATATAAAATCCTGCTTCTCGCGCCCCCCCCCCCCCCCCCCCC